>NC_037676.1:45226899-45241989 GCF_003255815.1 Theropithecus gelada | reverse complement strand
TGAAATCATCTCACAGAGTTACAGCTTTCCCCTCAAGAAGCCTTTCGTTAAGACAGTTCTTGTGGAATTGGCAAAGTGATATTTGGAAGCCCTTAGAGGGCTATGGTGAACAAGGAAATATCCTGAGATGAAATCTGGAAAGAAACTTTCTGAGAAACTGCTTAGTGTTCTGTTAATTCAGCTCACAGAGTTACATCTGTATTTTGTGGATCTCTTTGCTAGCCTTATTTCTGTGGAATCTGACAACAGATATTTCGGATCCCTCTGAAGAGTATAGTCCCAAAGGTAATATCCTCCGATAACAAAGAGAAAGAAGCTTTCTGAGAAACTTCTTTGTGTTCTGTGAAATCATTTCACAGAGTTACAGCTTTCCACTCAAGAAGCCTTTCGCTAAGACAGTTCTTGTGGAATTGGGAAAGTGATATTTGGAAGCCCATAGAGGGCTATGGTGAAAAAGAAATATCCTCAGATGAAATATGGAAAGAAGCTTTCTCAGAAACTGCTTAGTGTTCTGTTAATTCGTCTCACAGAGTTATATCTGTATTTCGTGGATCGTTTTGCTAGCCTTATTTCTGTGGAATCTGAGAACAGATATTTCGGATCCATATCTTTGAAGAGTATAGGGCAAAAGGAAATATCCTCCGATAGCAAAGAGAAAGAAGCTTTCTTAGAAATGTCTTTGTGTTCTCTGAAATCATCTCACAGAGTTACAGCTTTCCCCTCAACAAGACTTTCGCTAAGACAGTTCTTGTGGAATTCGCAAAGTGATATTTGGAAGCCCCTTAAAAGGCTATGGTGAAAAAGGAAATATCCTCAGATGAAATCTGGAAAGAAGCTTTCTGAGAAACTGCTTAGTGTTCTGTTAATTCATCTCACAGAGTTACATCTGTATTTCGTGGATCTCTTTGCTAACCTTCTTTCTGTGGAATCTGAGAACTGATATTTCGGATCCCTATCTTTGAAGACAATTGAGCCAAAGGAAATCTCCTCCGATAACAAAGAGAAAGAAGCTTTCTGAGAAACTTCTTTGTGTTCTGTGAAATCATCTCACAGAGTTACAGCTTTCCCCTCAAGAAGTCTTACGCTAAGACAGTTCTTGTGGAAGTGGTAAAGTGATATTTGGAAGCCCATAGAGGGCTATGGTGAAAAAGGAAATATCCTCAGATGAAATCTGGAAAGAAGTTTTCTGAGAAACTGCTCTGTGATCTGTGACTTCTACTCACAGAGTTACATCTGTATTTCGTGGATCTCCTTGCTAGCCTTCTTTTTGTGGAACCTGAGAAGAGATATTTCTGATGCCTTTGAAGACTACAAGGCCAAAGCAAATATCCTCCGATAACAAAGAGAAAGAAGCTTTCTAAGAAACTTCTTTGTGGTCTGTGAAATCATCTCACAGCGATACAGCTTTCCCCTCAAGAAGCCTTTCGGTAAGATAGTTCTTGTAAAATTGGCAAAGTGATATTTGGAAGCCCACAGAGGGCTATTGTGAAAAAGGAAATATCATCAGATGAAATCTGGAAAGAAGCTTTCTGGGAAACTGCTCTTTGATGTGTGACATCTACTGACACATTTACATCTGTATTTCGTGGATCACTTTGCTAGCCTTATTTCTGTGGAATCTCAGAATAGATATTTCTGATCCCTTTGCTGAGTACAGGGCCAAAGGAAATATCCTCCGATAACAAAGAGAAAGAAGCTTTCTGAGAAACTTCTTTGTGTTCTGTGCAATCATCTCACAGAGTTACAGCTTTCCCCTCAAGAAGCCCTTCGCTAAGACAGTTCTTGTATAATTGGCAAAGTGATATTTGGAAGCCCATAGAGGGCAATGGTGAAAAATGAAATATCCTCAGATGAAATCTGGAAAGAAGCTTTCTGAGAAACTGCTTAGTGTTCTGTTAATTCAGCTCACAGAGTTACATCTGTATTTCGTGGATCTCTTTGCTAGCCTTCTTTCTGTGGAATCTGAGAAGAGATATTTCGGATCCCTTTCTTTGAAGACTATAGGGCCAAAGGAAATATCCTCCGATAACAAAGAGAAACAGGCTTTCTGAGAAACGTCTTTGTGTTCTGTGAAATCATCTCACAGAGTTACAGCTTTCCCCTCAAGAAGCCTTTCGCTAAGAGTGTTCTTGTGGAATTGGCAAAGAGATATTTGGAAGCCCCTAGAAGGCTACGGTGAAATAGGAAATATCCTCAGATGAAATCTGGAAAGAAGCTATCTGAGAAAGTGCTTAGTGTTCTGTTAATTCATCTCACAGAGTTACATCTGTATTTCGTGGATCTCTTTGCTAGCCTTCTTTCTGTGGAATCTGAGAACAGATATTTCGGATCTCTTTGAAGACTATAGGGCCAAAGGAAATATCCTCCGATAACAAAGAGAAAGAAGCTTTCTGAGAAACTTCTTTGTGTTCTGTGAAATCATCTCACAGAGTTACAGCTTTCCCGTCAAGAAGCCTTTCGCTAAGACAGTTCTTGGGGAATTGGCAAAGCGATATTTGGAAGCCCATAGAGGGCTACGGTGAAAAAGGATATATCCTCAGATGAAATATGGAAAGAAGCTTTCTGAGAAACTGCTTAGTGTTCTGTTAATTCATCTCACAGAGTTACATCTGTATTTTGTGGATCTCTTTGCTACCCTTATTTCTGTGGAATCTGACAACAGATATTTCGGATCCCTCTGAAGACTATAGTCCCAAAGGTAATATCCTCCGATAACAAAGAGAAAGAAGCTTTCTGAGAAACTTCTTTGTGTTCTGGAAATCATTTCAGAGAGTTACAGCTTTCCACTCAAGAAGCCTTTCGCTAAGACAGTTCTTGTGGAATTGGGAAAGTGATATTTGGAAGCCCATAGAGGGCTACGGTGAAAAAGAAATATCCTCAGATGAAATCTGGAAAGAAGCTTTCTGAGAAACTGCTTAGTGTTCTGTTAATTCGTCTCACAGAGTTATATCTGCATATCGTGGATCGTTTTCCTAGCCTTATTTCTGTGGAATCTGAGAACAGATATTTCGGATCCATATCTTTGAAGAGTATAGGGCCAAAGGAAATAACCTCCGATAGCAAAGAGAAAGAAGCTTTCTTAGAAATGTCTTTGTGTTCTCTGAAATCATCTAACAGAGTTACAGCTTTCAACTCAACAAGACTTTCAGTAAGACAGTTCTTGTGGAATTCGCAAAGTGATATTTGGAAGCCCCTAGAAGGCTATGGTGAAAAAGGAAATATCCTCAGATGAAATCTGGAAAGAATCTTTCTGAGAAAATGCTCTGTGATGTGTGACTTCTACTCACAGAGTTACATCTGTATTTCGTGGATGTCTTTGCTAGCATTTTTTCTGTGGAATCTGAGAACAGATATTTCGGATCCCTTTGAAGACTATAGGGCCAAAAGAAATATTCTCCGATAACAAAGAGAAAGCAGCTTTCAGAGAAACTTCTTTGTGTTCTGTGAAATCATCTCACAGAGTTACAGCATTCCCCTCAAGAAGCCTTTCGCTAAGACCGTTCTTGTGGAATTGGCAAAGTGATATTTGGAAGCCCCTAGGGGGCTATGGTGAAAAAGGAAATATCCTCAGATGAAATCTGGAAAGAATCTTTCTGAGAAACTGCTTAGTGTTCTGTTAATTCAGCTCACAGAGTTACATCTGTATTTCGTGGATCTCTTTGCTAGCCTTCTTTCTGTGGAATCTGAGAAGAGATATTTCGGATCCCTTTCTTTGAAGGCTATAGGGCCAAAGGAAATATCCTCCGATAACAAAGAGAAGCAGGCTCTCTGAGAAACGTCATTGTGTTCTGTGAAATCATCTCACAGAGTTACAGCTTTCCCCTCAAGAAGCCTTCCGCTAAGAGAGTTCTTGTGGAATTGGCAAAGTGATATTTGGAAGCCCCTAGAAGGCTACGGTGAAATAGGAAATATCCTCAGATGAAATCTGGAAAGAAGATTTCTGAGAAACTGCTTAGTGTTCTGTTAATTCATCTCACAGTGTTACATCTGTATTTCGTGGATCTCTTTGCTAGCCTTATTTCTGTGGAATCTGAGAACAGATATTTCGGATCCCTTTGAAGACTATAGGGCCAAAGGAAATATCCTACGATACCAAAGAGAAAGAAGCATTCCGAGAAACTTCTTTGTGTTCTGTGAAATCATCTCACAGAGTTACAGCTTTCCCCTCAAGAAGTCTTTCGCTAAGACAGTTCTTTTGGAATTGGCAAAGTGATATTTGGAAGCCCATAGAGGGCTATGGTGAAAAAGGAAATGTCCCCAGATGAAATCTGGAAAGAAGATTTCTGAGAAACTGCTATGTGATGTGAAACTTCTACTCACTGAGTTATATCTGTGTTTCGTGTATCTCTTTGCTAGCCTTCTTTCTGTGGTATCTGAGACCAGATATTTCGGATCCCTTTAAAGACTATAGTTCCAAAGGAAATATCCACCGATAACAAAGAGAAAGAAGCTTTCGGAGAAACTTCTTTGTGTTCTGTAAAATGATCTCACAGAGTTGCATTTTTCCCCTCTAGAAGCCTTTCGCTAAGACACTTCTTGTTTAATTGGCAAAGTGATATTTGGAAGCCCATAGAGGGCTATGTTGAAAAAGGAAATATCCTCAGATGAAATCTGGAAAGAAGCTTTCAAAGAAACTGCTTAGTGTTATGTTAATTCATCACAAAGAGTTACATCTGTATTTCCTGGATCTCTTTGCTAGCCTTATTTCTGCGGAATCTGAGACCAGATATTTCGGATCCCTTTGAAGACCATGGGGCCAAAGGAAATATCCTCCAATAACAAAGAGAAAGAAGCTTTCAGAGAAACTTCTCTCTGTTCTGTGAAATCATTTCACAGAGTTACAGCTTTCCCCTCAAGAAGCCTTTGGCTAAGACAGTTCTTGTGGAATTGGCAAAGTGATATTTGGAAGCCCAAAGAGGGCTATGGTGAAAAAGGAAATATCCTCAGATGAAATCTGGAAAGAAGCTTTCTGAGAAACTGTTCTGTGATGTGTGACTTCTACTCCCAGAGTTACATATGCTTTTCGTGGATCTCTTTGCGAGCCTTATTTCTGTTGAATCTGAGAACAGATATTTCGGATCCCTTTCTTTGAAGACTATAAGGCCAAAGGAAATATCCTCCGATAACGAAGAGAAAGAAGGGTTCTGAGAAACTTCTTTGTGTTCTGTGAAATCTTCTCACAGAGTTACAGCTTTCCCCTCAAGAAGGCTTTCGCTAAGACAGTTCTTGTGGAATTGGCAAAGTGAGATTTGGAAGCCCTAAGAGGGCTATGTTGAAAAAGGAAATATCCTCAGATGAAATCTGGAAAGAAGCTTTCTGAGAAACTGCTTAGTGTTCTGTTAATTCATCTCACAGAGTTACATCTGTATTTCGGGGATCTCTTTGCTAGCCTTATTTCTGTGAAATGTGACAACAGATATTTCCGATCCCTTTGAAGAAGATAGGGCCAAAGGAAATATCCTCCGATAACAAAGAGGAAGAAGCTTTCAGGGAAACTTCTTTGTGTTCTTTGAAATCATCTCACAGAGTTACAGATTTCCCCTCAAGAAGCCGTTCGCTAAGACAGTTCTTGTGGAATTGGCAAAGTGATATTTGGAAGCCCATAGAGGGCTATGGTGAAAAAGGAAATATAGTAAGATGAAATCTGGAAAGAAGCTTTCTGAGAAACTGCTTCGTGTTCTGTAAATTCATCTCACAGAGTTACATCTGTATTTCGTGGATCACTTTGCTAGCATTATTTCTGTGGAATCTGAGAGCAGATATTTCGGATCCCTTTCCTTGAAAACTATAGGGCCAAAGGAAATATCCTCCGATAAAAAAGAGAAGGAAGCTTTCTGAGGATCTTCTTTGTGTTCTGTGAAATCATCTCAAAGAGTTACAGCTTTCCCCTCAAGAAGCCTTTCGCTAAGACAGTTCCTGTGGAATTGGCAAAGTGATATTTGGAAGCCCATAGGGGCTACGTTGTAAAAGGAAATCTCCTCAGATGAAATCTTGAAAGAAGCTTTCTGAGAAACTGCTCTGTGATATGTGACTTCTACTCACAGAGTTACATCTGTATTTCGTGGATCTCTTTGCCAGCCTTATTTCTGTGGAATTTGAGACCACATATTTCGGATCCCTTTGAAGACTATAGGGCCAAAGGAAATAACCTCCGAAAACAAAGAGAAAGAAGCGTTCTGAGAAACTTCTTTGTGTTCTGTGAAATAACCTCACAGAGTTACAGCTTTCCCCTCATGAAGCCTGTTGCTGCCAGAGTTCTTGTGGAATTGGCAAAGTGATATTTGGAACCCCTAGAGGGCTATGGTGAAAAAGGAAATATCCTCAGATGAAATCTGGAAAGAAGCTTTCTGAGAAACTGCTTAGTGTTCTGTTAATTCATCTCACAGAGTTACATCTGTATTTCGTGGATCTCTTTGCTAGCCTTATTTCTGTGGAATCTGACAACAGATATTTCGGATCCCTTTCTTTGAAGACCATAGCTCGAAAGGAAATGTCCTCCCATAACATAGAGAAAGAAGCTTTCTGAGAAACTTCTTTGTGTTCTGTGAAATCATCTCACAGAGTTACAGCTTTCCCCTCAAGAAGTCTTTCGCTAAGACAGTTCTTGAGCACTTGGCAAAGTGATGTTTGGAAGCCCTTAGGGGGCTATGGTGAAAAAGGAAATATCCTGAGATGAAATCTGGAAAGAAGCTTTCTGAGAAACTGCTCTGTGATGTGTGACTTCTACTCACAGTGTTACATCTGTATTTCGTGGACCTCTTTGCAATCCTTCTTTCTGTGGAATCTGAGACCAGATATTTCCAATCCCTTTGAAGACTACAGGGCCAAAGGAAATATCCTCCGATAACAACGAGAAACAAGCTTTCTAAGAAACTTCTTTGTGTTCTGTGAAATCATCTCACAGAGTTACAGCTTTCCCCTCAGGAAGCCTTTCGCTGATACAGTTCTTGTGGCATTGGCAAAGTGATATTTGCAAGCCCATAGAGGGCTATGTGGTAAAAGGAAATATCCTCAGATGAACTCTGGACAGAAGCTTTCTGAGAAACTGCTCTGTGATTTGTGACTTCTACTCACAGAGTTACATCTGTATTTCGCGGATCTCTTTGCTAGCCTTATTTCTGTGGAATCTGAGAACAGATATTTCAGATCCCTTTGAAGACAATAGGGCCAATGGAAATATCCTCCGATAACAAAGAGAAAGAAGCCTTCTGAGAAACTTCTTTGTGTTCCGTGATATCATCTCACGGAGTCACAGCATTCCCCTCAAGAAGCCTTTCGCTAAGACATTTATTGTGGAATTGGCCAAGTGATATTTGGAAGCCCATAGAGGGCTATGTTGAAAAAAGGAATATCCTCCGATGCAATCTGGAAAGAAGCTTTCTGAGAAACTGCTTAGTGTTCTGTTAATTCATCTCACAGAGTGACATCTGTATTTCCTGGGTCTCTTTGCTAGCCTTATTTCTGTGGAATCTGAGAACAGGTATTTCAAATCCCATTGACGACTATAGGGCCAAAGGAAATATCCTCCGATAACAAAGAGAAAGAAGCTTTCTGAGAAAGTTCTTTGTGTTCTCTGAAATCATCTCACAGAATTACAGCTTTCCCCTCAAGAAGCCTTTCGCTAAGACAGTTCTTGTGGAATTGGCGAAGTGATATTTGGAAGCCCTTAGAGGGCTATGGTGAAAAAGGAAATATCCTCAGATGAAATCTGGAAAGAAGCTTTCTTAGAAACTGCTTAGTGTTCTGTTAATTCATCTCACAGAGTTCCATCTGTATTTCGCGGATCTCTTTGCTAGCCTTATTTCTGTGGAACGTGAGAACAGATATTTCGGATCCCTTTGAAGACTATAGGGTCAAAGGAAATATCCTCCGATAACAAAGAGAAAGAAGCTTTCTGAGAAACTTCTTTGTGTTCTGTGAAACCATCCCACAGAGTTACTGCTTTCCCCTCAAGAAGTCTTTCGCTAAGACAGTTCTTGTGGAAATTGCAAAGTGATATTTGGAAGGCAATAGAGGGCTATGGTGAAAAAGGAAATATCCTCAGATGATATCTGGAAAGAAGCTTTCTGAGAAACTGTTCTGTGATGTGTGACTTCTACTCACCGAGTTACATCTGTATTTCGTGGATCTCTTTGCTTGCCTTATTTCTGTTTAATCTGAGAACAGAGATTTCGCATCCTTTGAGACTATAAGGTCCATGGAAATATCCTCCAATAACAAAGAGAAAGAAGCTTTCTGAGAAACCTCTTTGTGTTCTCTGAAATCTTCTCACAGAGTTACAGCTTTCTCTTAAAGAAGCCTTTCGCTAAGACAGTTCTTGTGGAATTGGCAAAGTGATATTTGGAAGCCCATAGAGGGCTACGGTGAAAAAGGAAATATCCTCAGATGAAATCTGGAAAGAAGCTTTCTGAGAAACTGCCTAGTGTTCTGTTAATTCATGTCACAGAGTTACCTCTGTATTACGTGGATCTCATTGCTAGCCTTATTTCTGTGGAATCTGAGACCAGATATTTCGGATCCCTTTGAAGACCATAGGGCCAAAGGAAATATCCTCCGATAACAAAGAGAAAGAAGCTTTCTGAGTAACTTCTTTGTGTTCTATAAAATCATCTCACAGAGTTACTGCTTTCCGCTCAAGAAGCCTTTCGCTAAGACAGTTCTTGTGGAATTGGCAAAGTGATATTTGGAAGCCCATAGAGGGCTATGTTGAAAAAGGAAATATCCTCAGCTGAAATCTGGAAAGAAGCTTTCGGAGAAACTGCTCTGTGATGTGTGACTTCTACTCACAGAATTACATGTGTATTTCGTGGGTCTCTTTGCTAGCCTTATTTCTGTGGAATCTGAGAACAGATATTTCGGATCGCTTTCTTTGAAGACTATAGGGCCAAAGGAAACATCCTCCGATAACAAAGAGAAAGAAGCTTTCTGAGAAACTTCTTTGTGTTCTGTGAAATCATTTGAGAGAGTTACAGCTTTCCCCACAAGAAGCCTTTCGCTAAGACAGTTCTTGGGGAGTTGACAAAGTGATATTTGGAAGCCCTTAGAGGGCTATCTTGAAAAAGGAAATATCCTCAGATGAAATATGGAAAGAAGCTTTCTGAGAAACTGCTTAGTGGTCTGTAAATTCATCTCACATAGTTACATCTGTATTTCCTGGATCTCTTTGCCAGCCTTATTTCTGTGGAATCTGAGAACAGATATTTCGGATCCCTTTGACGACTATAGGGCCAAAGGAAATATCCTCCGATAACAAAGAGAAAGAAGCTTTCTGAGAAACTTCCTTGTGTTCTGTGAAATCATCTCACAGAGTTACAGCTTTCCCCTCAAGAAGCCTTTCGCTAAGACAGTTCTTGTGGAATTGGCAAAGTGATATTTGAAAGCCCATAGAGGGCTACGGTGAAAAAGGAAATATCCTCAGATGAAATCTGGGAGGAAGCTTTCTGAGAAACTGCTTACTGTTCTGCTAATTCATCTCACAGAGTTACATCTGTATTTCGTGGATCTCTTGGCTAGCCTTATTTCTGTGGAATCTGAGAACAGATATTTCGGATCCCTTTGACGACTATAGGGCCAAAGGAAATATCTTCCGATAGCAAAGAGAAAGAAGCTTTCTGAGAAACTTCTTTGTGTTCTGTGAAATCATCTCACAGAGTTACAGCTTTCCGCTCGAGAAGCCTTTCGCTAAGAGAGTTCTTGTGGAATTGGCAAAGTGATATTTGGAAGCCCATAGAGGGCTATGGTGAAAAAACAAATATCCTCAGATGAAATCTGGAAAGAAGCTTTCTGAGAAAGAGCTCTGTGATGTGTGACATCTACTCACAGAGTTACATCTGTATTTCGTGGATCACTTTGATTGCCTTATCTCTGTGGAATCTGAGAACAGATATTTCGGATCCCTTTCTTTGAAGACTATAGGGTGAAAGGAAATATCCTCCGATAACAAAGAGAAAGAAGCTTTCTGAGAAACTTCTTTGTGTTGTCTGAAATCACCTCACAGAGTTACAGCTTTCCCCTCACGAAGCCTTTCGCTAAGACAGTTCTTGTGGAATTGGCAAAGTGATATTTGGAAGCCCTTAGAGGGCTATGGTGAAAAAGGAAATATCCTCAGATGAAATCTGGAAAGAAGCTTTCTGAGAAACTGCTTAGTGTTCCCTACATTCATCTCACAGAGTTACATCTGTATTTCGTGGATCTCTTTACTAGCCTTATTTCTGTGGAATCTGAGAACTGATATTTCGGATCCCTTTCTTCGAAGACTAAAGGGCCAAAGGAATTATCCTCCGATTACAAAGAGAAAGAAGGTTTCTGAGAAACTTCTTTGTGTTCTGTGAAATCATCTCACAGAGTTCCAGCTTTCCCCTCAAGAAGCCTTTCGCTGAGACAGTTCTTGTGGAATTGGCNCAGATGAAATCTGGAAAGAAGCTTTCTGAGAAACTGCTTAGTGTTCCCTACATTCATCTCACAGAGTTACATCTGTATTTCGTGGATCTCTTTACTAGCCTTATTTCTGTGGAATCTGAGAACTGATATTTCGGATCCCTTTCTTCGAAGACTAAAGGGCCAAAGGAATTATCCTCCGATTACAAAGAGAAGGAAGGTTTCTGAGAAACTTCTTTGTGTTCTGTGAAATCATCTCACAGAGTTACAGCTTTCCCCTCAAGAAGCCTTTCGCTGAGACAGTTCTTGTGGAATTGGCAAAGTGATATTTGGAAGCCCATAAAGGGCTATGGTGAAAAAGGAGATATCCTCAGATGAAATCTTTAAAGAAGCTTTCTGAGAAACTGCTTAGGGTTCTGTTAATTCATCTCACAGAGTAACATCAGTATTTCGTGGTTCTCTTTGTTAGCCTTATTTCTGTGGAATCTGAGAACAGATATTTCGGATCCCTTTGAAGACTATAGGGCCAAAGGAAATATCCTCCGATAACAAACAGAAAGAAGCTTTCTGAGAAACTTCTTTGTGTTCTGTGAAATCACCTCACAGAGATACAGCTTTCCCCTCAAGAAGTCTTTCGCTAAGACAGTTCTTGTGGAATTCGCAAAGTGATATTTGGAAGCCCTTAGAGGGCTTTGGTGAAAAAGGAAATATCCTCAGATGAAATCTGGAAAGAAGCTTTCTGAGAAACTGCTTAGTGTTCCGTAAATTCATCTCACAGAAGAACAACTGTATTTCGTGGATCTCTTTACTAGCCTAATTTCTGTGGAATCTGAGAACAGATATTTCCGATCCCTTTCTTTGAAGACTACAGGGCCAAAGGAAATATCCTCCGATAACAACGAGAAGCAAGCTTTCTGATTAACTTCTTTGTGTTCTGTGAAATCATCTCACAGAGTTACAGCTTTCCCCTCAAGAAGCCTTTCGCTAAGACAGTTCTTGTGGAATTGGCAAAGTGATGTTTGGAAGCCCATAGAGGGCTCTGTTGAAAAAGGAAACATTCTCAGATGAAATCTGGAAAGAAGTTTTCTGAGAAACTGCTCTGTGATGTGTGACTTCAACTCACAGAGTTACACCTGTGTTTCGTGGATCTCTTTGCTAGCCTTCTTTTTGTGGAACCTGAGAAGAGATATTTCGGATCCCTTTGAAGATTATAGGGCCAAAGGAAATATCCTCCGATAACAAAGAGAAAGAAGCTTTCTGAGAAACTTCTTTGTGTTCTGTGAAATCATCTCACAGAGTTACAGCTTTGCCTTCAAGAATCCTTTCGCTAAGATAGTTCTTGTGGAATTGGCGAAGTGATATTTGGAAGACCCTAGAGGGCTATGGTGAAAAAGGAAAGATCCTCAGATGAAATCTGGAAAGAATCTCTCTGAGAAACTTCTTAGTGTTCTCTTAATTCATCTCACAGAGTGACATCTGTATTTCGTGGATCTCTTTGCTAGCCTTCTTTCTGTGGAATCTGAGAACAGATATTTCGGATCCCTTTCTTTGAAGACTATAGGGCCAAAGGAAATATCCTCCGATAACAAAGAGAAAGAAGATTTCTGAGAAAATTCTTTGTGTTCTGTGAAATCATCTCACAGAGTTACAGCTTTCCCCTCAAGAAGCCTTTCGCTAAGACAGTTCTTGGGGCATTGGCAAAGTGATATTTGGAAGCCCATAGAGGCCTATGGTGAAAAAGGAAATCTCCTCAGATGAAATCTGGAAAGAAGCTTTCTGAGAAACTGCTTAGTGTTCTGTTAATACAACTCACAGAATTACATCTGTATTTCGTGGATCTCTTTGCTAGCCTTATTTCTGTGGAATTTCACAACAAATATTTCGGATCCATTTCTTTGAAGACTATAGGGCTAAAGGAAATATCCTTTGATAACAAAGAGAAAGAAGCTTTCTGAAAAACTGCTTAGTGTTCTGTTAATTCATCTCACAGAGTTACATCTGTATTTCGTGTATTTCTTTGCCAGCGTTCTTTCTGTGGAATATGAGAACAGATATTTCGGATCCCTTTCTTTGAAGACTATAAAGCCAAGGAAATATCCTCCGATAACAAAGAGAAAGAAGCTTTCTGAGAAACTTCTTTGTGTTCTGTGAAATCAAATCACAGAGTTACAGCTTCCCCCCTCAAGAACTCTTTCTCTAAGACAGTTGTTGTGGAATTGGCAAACTGATATTTGGAAGCCCATAGAAGGCTATGGTGTAAAAGGAAACATCCTCAGATGAAATCTGGAAAGAATTTTTATGAGAAACGGCTCTGTGATGTGAGACATCTACTCACAGATTTACATCTGTATTTCCTGGATCCCTTTGCTAGCCTTATTTCTGTGGAATCTGACAACAGATATTTCGCATATCTTTCTTTGAAGACTGTAGGGCCAAAGGAAATATCCTCCGATAACAAAGAGAAAGAAACTTTCTGACAAACTTCTTTGTGATCTGTGAAATGATCTCACAGAGTTACAGCTTTCCCCTCAAGAAGCCTTTCGCTAAGACAGTTCTTGTGGAATTGGCAAAGTAATATTTGGAAGCCCATAGAGGGCTATGATGAAAAAGGAAATATCCTCAGATGAAATCTGGAAAGAAACTTTCTGAGAAACTGCTTAGTGTTCTGTTAATTCATCTCACAGTGTTACATCTGTATTTCCTGGATCTCTTTGCTAACCTTCTTTCTGTGGAATCTGAGAACAGATATTTCAGATCCCTTTCTTTGAAGACTAAAGGTCCAAAGGAAATATCCTCCGATAACAAAGAGAAAGAAGCTTTCTGAGAAACTTCCTTGTGTTCTGTGAAATCATCTCACAGAGTTACAGCTTTCCCCTCAAGAAGCCCTTCGCTAAGACAGTTCTTGTGGAATTGGCAAAGTGATATTTGGAAGCCCCTAGAGGGCAATGGTGAAAAATGAAATATCCTCAGATGAAATCAGGAAAGAAGCTTTCTAAGAAACTGCCCTGTGATGTGTGTCTTCTACTCACAGTGTTACATCTGTATTTCGTGGATCTCTTTGCTAGCCTTCTTTCTGTGGAATCTGAGAACAGATGTTTCGGATCCCTTTCTTTGAAGACTATAGGGCCAAAGGAAATATCCTCCGATAACAAAGAGAAGGAAGCTTTCTGAGAAACTTCTTTGTGTTCTGTGAAATCATCTCATAGAGTTACAGCTTTCCCCTCAAGAAGCCTTTCGCTAAGAAAGTTCTTGTGGAATTGGCAAAGTGATATTTGGGAGCCCATAGAGTTCTATGGTGAAAAAGGAAATATCCTGAGATGAAATCGGGAAAGAAGCTTTCTGAGAAACTGCTCTATGATGTGTGACTTCTACTCACAGTGTTACATCTATATATCGTGGATCTATTTGCTAGCCTTCTTTCTGTGGAATCTGAGACCAGATATTTCGGATCCCTTTGAAGACTACAGGGCCAAAGGAAATATCCTCCGATAACAACGAGAAGCAAGCTTTCTGATTAACTTCTTTGTGTTCTGTGAAATCATCTCACAGAGTTACAGCTTTCCCCTCAAGAAGCCTTTCGCTAAGACAGTTCTTGTGGAATTGGCGAAGGGATATTTGGAAGCCCATAGAGGGCTATGTTGAAAAAGGAAACATTCTCAGATGAAATCTGGAAAGAAGTTTTCTGAGAAACTGCTCTGTGATGTGTGACTTCAACTCACAGAGTTACATCTGTGTTTCGTGGATCTCTTTGCTAGCCTTCTTTTTGTGGAACCTGAGAAGAGATATTTCTGATGCCTTTGAAGACTATAGGGCCAAAGGAAATATCCTCCGATAACAAAGAGAAAGAAGCTTTCTAAGAAACTTGTTTGTGTTCTGTGAAATCATCTCACAGAGATACAGCTTTCCCCTCAAGAAGCCTTTTGCTAAGACACTTCTTGTGGAAATGGCAAAGCGATATTTGGAAGCCCACAGAGGGCTATGGTGAAAAAGGAAATATCCTCCGATGAAATCTAGAAAGGAGCTTTCTGAGAATCTGCATAGAGTTCTGTTATTTCATCTCACAGAGTTACATCTGTATTTCGTGGATCTCTTTGCTGGCCTTATTTCTGTGGAATCTGAGAACAGATATTTCTTATCCCTTTGAAGTCTATAGGGCCAAAGTAAATATCCTCCGATAACAAAGAGAAAGAAGCTTTCTGATTAACTTCTTTGTGTTCTGTGAAATAATCTCACAGAGTCACAGCTTTCCCCTGCAGAAACCTTTCGCTAAGACAGTTCTTGTGGAATTGGCAGAGTGATATTTGGAAGCCCGTAGACGGCTCTGGTGATAAAGGAAATATCCTCAGATGAAATCTGGAAAGAAGCTTTCTGAGAAACTGCTTAGTGTTCTGTTAATTCATCTCACAGGGTTACATCTGTATTTCGTGGATCGCTTTGCTCGCCTTCTTTCTGTGGAATCTGAGAGAAATATTTCGGTTCCCTTTGAAGAGTATAGGGCCAAAGGAAATATCCTCCAATAACAAAGAGAAAGAAGCTTTCTGAGAAGCTTCTTTGTGTTCTGTGAAATCATCTCACAGAGTTACAGCTTTCCCCTCAGGAAGCCTTTCTCTAAGGCAGGTCTTGTGGAATTGGCAAAGTGATATGTGGAAGCCCATAGAGGGCTATGGTGAAAAAGGAAATATCCTCAGATGAAATCTGGAAAGAAGCTTTCTG
>NC_037676.1:45215838-45226451 GCF_003255815.1 Theropithecus gelada | reverse complement strand
CACCATAGCCCTCTATGGGCTTCCAAATAACACTTTGCCAATTCCACAAGAACTGTCTTAGCGAAAGGCTTCTTGAGAGGAAAGCTGTAATTCTGTGAGTTGATTTCACAGAACACAAAGAAGTTTCTCAGAAAGCTTCTTTCTCTTTGTTATTGGAGGATATTTCCTTTGGCCCTATAGTCTTCAAAGAAAGGGATCCGAAATATCTGTTCTCAGATTCCACAGAAATAAGGCTAGCAAAGAGATCCACGAAATACAGAGGTAACTCTGTGAGATGAATTTACGGAACACTAAGCAGTTTCTCAGAAAGCTTCTTTCTAGATTTCATCTGAGGATATTTCCTTTTTCACCATAGCCATCTAAGGGCTTCCAAATATCACTTTGCCAATTCCAGAAGAACTGTCTTAGCGAAAGGCTTCTTGAGGGGAAAGCTGTAACTCTGTGAGATGATTTCACAAAACACAAAGAAGTTTCTCAGAAAGCTTCTTTCTCTTTGTTATCGGAGGATATTTCCCTTGGCCCTTTAGTCTTCAAAGAAAGGGATCTGAAATATCTGTTCTCAGATTCCACAGAAATAAGGCTAGCAAAGAGATCCACGAAATACAGAGGTAACTCTGTGAGATGAATTTACGGAACACTAAGCAGTTTCTCAGAAAGCTTCTTTCTAGATTTCATCTGAGGATATTTCCTTTTTCACCATAGCCATCTAAGGGCTTCCAAATATCACTTTGCCAATTCCAGAAGAACTGTCTTAGCAAAAGGCTTCTTCAGGGGAAAGCTGTAACTCTGTGAGATGATTTCACAGAACACAAAGAAGTTTCTCAGAGAGCTTCTTTCTCTTTGTTATGGGAGGATATTTCCATTGGCCCTATAGTCGTCAAAGGGATCCGAAATATCTGGTCTCAGATTCCCCAGAAATAAGGCTAGCAAATAGATCCACGAAATACAGATGTAGCTCTGTGAGATGAATTAATAGAACACTAAGTAGTTACTCAGAAAGCTTCTTACCAGATTTCATCTGAGGATATTTCCTTTTTCACCATAGCCCTCTATTGGCTTCCAAATATCTCTTTACCAATTCCACAAGAACTGTCTTAGCGAAAGGCTTCTTCAGTGGAAAGCTGTAACTCTGTGAGATCATTTCACGGAACACAAATGACGTTTCTCAGAAAGCTTCTTTCTCTTTCTTATCGGAGGATATTTCCTTTGGCCCTATATTCTTCCAAGAAAGGGATCCGAAATATCTGTTCTCATATTCCACAGAAATAAGGCTATCAAAGAGATCCACGAAATACAGATGTAACTCTCTGAGATGAATTTACGGAACCCTAAGCAGGTTCTCAGAAAGCTTCTTTCCAGATTTCATCTGAGGATATTTCCTTTTTCACCATACCACTCTAAGGGCTTCCAAATATCACTTTGCCAATTCCACAAGAACTGTCTTAGCGAAAGGCTTCTTGAGGGGAAAGCTGTAATTCTGTGAGATGATTTCACAGAACACGAAGAAGTTTCTCAGAAAGCTTCTTTCTCTTTGTTATCGGAGGATATTTCCTTTGGCCCTATAGTCTTCAAAAGGTTCCGAATTATCTGTTCTCAGATCCCACAAGAGTAGGCTAGCAATGCGATCCACGAAATACCGATGTAACACTGTGAGTAGAAGTCACACATCACAGAGCAGTTTCTCACAAAGCTTCTTTCCAGATTTCATCTGAGGATATTTCCTTTTTCACCATAGACCTCTAAGGGCTTCCAAATATCAGTTTGCCAATTCCAAAAGAACTGTCCTAGTGAAAGGCTTCTTGAGGGGAAAGCAGTAACTCTGTGAGATGGTTTCATAGAACACAAAGAAGTTTCTCAGAAAGCTTCTTTCTCTTTCTTATCGGAGGATATTTCCTTTGGCCCTATGCTCTTCAAAGGGATCCGAAATATCTGTTCTCAGATTCCACAGAAATAAGGCTAGCAAGGAGATCCACGTAATACAGATGTAACTCTGTGAGATGAATTAACAGAACACTAAGCAGTTTCTCAGAAATCTTCTTTCCAGATTTCATCTGAGGATATTTCCTTTTTCAACATAGACCTCTATGGGCTTCCAAATATCACTTTGCCAATTCCACAAGAACTGTCTTAGCGAAAGGCTTCTTGAGGGAAAAGCTGTAACTCTTTGAGATGATTTCACAGAACACAAAGAAGTTTCTCAGAAAGCTTCTTTCTCTTTGTTATCGGGGGATATATCCTTTCGCCCTACAGTCTTCAAAGAAAGGGATCCGAAATATCTGTTCTCAGATTCCACAGATATAAGGCTAGCAAAGAGATCCACGAAGTACAGGTGTAACTGTGTGAGTAGAAGTTACACATCACAGAGCAGTTTCACAGAAAGCTTCTTTCCAGATTTCATCTGAGGATATTTCCTTTTTCACCGTAGCCCTCTATGGGCTTCCAAATATCACTTTGCCAATTCCACAAGAAGTGTCTTAGGGAAAGGCTTCTTGAAGGGAAAGCTGTAACTCTGTGAGAAGATTTCAGAGAACACATAGAAGTTTCTCAGAAAGCTTCTTTGTCTTTGTTATGGGAGGATATTTCCTTTGGCCCTATAGTCTTCAAAGGGATCCGAAATATCTGGTCTCAGATTCCACAGAAATAAGGCTAGCAAAGAGATCCACGTAATACAGAGGTAACTCTGTGAGATGAATTAATAGAACACGAAGCAGTTTCTCAGAAACTTCTTTCCAGATTTCATCGGAGGATATTTCCTTTTTCACCATAGCCCTCTATGGGCTTCCAAATATCAGTTTGCCAATTCCACAAGAACTGTCTTAGCGAAAGGCTTCTTGAGGGGAAAGCTGTAACTCTGTAAGATGATTTCACAGAACACAAAGAAGTTTCTCAGAAAGCTTCTTTCTCTTTGTAAACGGAGGATATTTCCTTTGGCCGTATAGTCCTCAAAGAAAGGGATCCGAAATATCTGTTCTCAGATACCACAGAAATAAGGCTAGCAAAGAGATCCACGAAATACAGATGTAACTGTGTGAGTAGAAGTTACACATCACAGAGCAGTTTCACAGAAATCTTCCTTCCAGATTTCATCTGAGGATATTTCATTTTTCACCATAGCCCTCTATGGGCTTCCAAATATCACTTTGCCAAATCCACAAGAAGTGTCTTAACGAAAGGCTTCTTGAAAGGAAAGCTGTAACTCTGTGAGAAGATTTCAGAGAACACAAAGAAGTTTCTAAGAAAGCTTCTTTCTCTTCGTTATTGGAGGATATTTCCATTGACCTTATAGTCTCCAAAGGTATGCGAAATATCTGTTCTCAGATTAAACAGAAATAAGGCTAGCAAAGAGATCCACGAAACACAGATGTAACTCGGTGAGTAGAAGTCTCACATCACAGAACAGTTTCTCAGAAAGCTTCTTTCCAGATATCACCTGAGGATATTTCCTTTTTCACCATAGACCTCTATGGGCTTCCAAATATCACTTTCCAATTTCCACAAGAACTGTCTTAGAGAAAGGCTTCTTGAGGGGAATGCTGTAACTCTGTGAGATGATATCACGGAACACAAAGAAGGTTCTCAGAAAGCTTCTTTCTCTTTGTTATCGGAGGAGATTTCCTTTGGCCCTATTCTCTTCAAAGAAATCCAAAATATCTGTTCTCAGATCCCACAGAAATAAGGCTAGCAAAGAGATCCACGAAATACAGATGTAACTCTGTGAGTAGAAGTCACACATCACAGAGCAGTTTCTCAGAAAGCTTCTTTCGAGAGTTATCTGAGGATATTTCCTTTTTCACGATTACCCTCTATGGTTTTCCAAATATCACTTTGCCAATTCCACAAGAACTGTCTTAGCGAAAGGCTTCTTGAGAGGAAATCTGTAA
The DNA here is from genome assembly GCF_003255815.1 of Theropithecus gelada. Taxonomy (NCBI): domain Eukaryota; kingdom Metazoa; phylum Chordata; class Mammalia; order Primates; family Cercopithecidae; genus Theropithecus; species Theropithecus gelada. The sequence goes on along the minus strand of NC_037676.1, from coordinate 45,222,570 downwards.
CTCTGAGAGATGATTACACAGAACACAAAGAAGTTTCTCAGAAAGCTTCTTTCTCTTTGTTATCGGACGATATTTCCTTTGGCCCTATATTCTTTAAAGGGATCCGAAATATCTCTTCTCAGATGCCACAGAAATAAGGCTAGCAAAGAGATCCACGAAATACAGATGTAACTCTGTGAGATGAATTTACGGAACACTAAGCAGTTTCTCAGAACGCTTCTTTCCAGATTTCATCTGAGGATATTTCCTTTTTCACCATAGACCTCTATGGGCTTCCAAATATCACTTTGTCAATTCCACAAGAACTGTCTTAGCGAAAGGCTTCTTGAGGGGAATACTGTAACTCTGTGAGATGATTTCACAGAACACAAAGAAGTTTCTCAGAAAGCTCCTTTCTCTTTGTTATCGCAGGATATTTCCTTTGGCCCTATAGTCGTCAAAGGGATCCAAAATATCTGTTGTCAGATTCCACAGAAAGAAGGCTAGCAAAGAGATCCACGAAATACAGATGTAACTCTGTGAGATGAATTAACAGAACACTAAGCAGTTTCTCAGAAAGCTCCTTTCCAGATTTCATCTGAGGATATTTCCTTTTTCACCATAGCCCTTTATGGGCTTCGAAATATCACTTTGCCAATTGCACAACAACTGTCTTAGCGAAAGGCGTCTTGAGTGGAATGCTCTAATTCTGTGAGCTGATTTCACAGAACACAAAGAAGTTTCTCAGAAGCTTCTTTCCCTTTGTTATCGGAGGATATTTCCTTTGGCCCTATAGTCTTCAAAGGGATCCGAAATATCTGTTCTCGGATTCCACAGAAATAAGGCTAGCAAAGAGATCCACGAAATACAGATGTAACTCTGTGAGATGAATTAACAGAACACTATGCAGTTTCTCAGAAAGCTTCTTTCCAGATTTCATCTGAGGATATTTCCTTTTTCACCGTAGTCCTCCAGGGGCTTCCAAATATCACTTTGCCAATTCCACAAGAAGTGTCTTAGCGAAAGGCTTCTTGAGGGGAAACCTGTAACTCTCTGAGATGATTTCACAGAACACAAAGAAGTTTCTCAGAAAGCTTCTTTCTCTTTGTTATCGGAGGATATTTCCTTTGGCCCTATAGTCTTCAAAGAAAGGGATCCGAAATATCTCTTCTCAGATTCCACAGAAATAAGGCTAACAAAGAGATCCACGAAATACAGATGTAACTCTGTGAGTAGAAGTCGCACATCACAGAGCAGTTTCTCAGAAAGATTCTTTCCAGATTTCATCTGAGGATATTTCCTTTTTCACCGTAGCCCTCTATGGGCTTCCAAATATCACTTTGCCAATTCCACAAGAACGGTCTTAGCGAAAGGATTCTTGAGGGGAAAGCTGTAACTCTATGAGATGATTTCACAGAACACAAAGAAGTTTCTCAGATAGCTACTTTCTCTTTGTTATCGGAGGGTATTTCCTTTGGCCCTATAGTCTTCAAAGAAAGTGATCCAAAATATCTGTTCTCAGATTCCACAGAAAGAAGCCTAGCAAAGAGATCCACGAAATACAGATGGAACACTGTGAGATGAATTAACAGAACACTAAGCAGTTTCTCAGAAAGCTTCTTTCCAGATTTCATCGGAGGATATTTCCTTTTTCACCATAGTCCTCCAGGGGCTTCCAAATATCACTTTGCCAATTCCACAAGAACTGTCTTAGCGAAAGGCTTCTTGAGGGGAAAGCTGTAACTCTGTGAGATGATTACACAGAACACGAAGAAGTTTCTCAGAAAGCTTCATTCTCTTGGTTAACGGAGGATATTTCCTTTACCCCTATAGCGGTAAAAGGGATCCGAAATATCTGTTCTCAGATTCCACAGAAATAAGGCTAGCAAAGAGATTCACGAAATATAAATGTAACTCTGTGAGATGAATTAACAGAACACTAAGCAGTTTCTCAGAAAGCTACTTTCTAGATTTCATCTGAGGATATTTCCTTTTTCACCATAGCCCTCTATGGGCTTCCAAATATCACTTTGTGAATTCCACAAGAAACGTCTTAGCGAAAGGCTTCTTGAGGGGAATGCTGTGACTCTCTGAGATGATATCACAGAACACAAAGAAGTTTCTCAGAAACCTTCGTTCTCTTTGTTATCGGAGGATATTTCCTCTGGCCCTGTAGTCCTCAAAGGGATCCGAAATATCTGTTGTCAGAATGCACAGAATTAAGGCTAGCAAAGAGATCCAGGAAATACAGATGTAACTCTGTGAGATGAATTAGAAGAACACTAAGCAGTTTCTCAGAAAGCTTCTTTCCAGATTTCATCTGAGGATAATTCCTTTTTCACCACAGCACTCTATGGGCTTCAAAATATCACTTTGCCAATTGCACAAGAACTGTTTTAGCGAAAGGATTCTTGAGGGGATACCTGTAACTCTGTGAGATGATTTCACAGAACACGAAGAAGTTTCTCCGAAAGCTTCTTTCTCTTTGTGATTGGAGGATATTTCCTTTGGCCCTATAGTCTTCAAAGGAATCCGAAATATCTGGTCTCAGATTCCACAGAAATAAGGCTAGCAAAGAGATCCACGAAATACAGATGAAACTCTGTGAGATGAATTAACAGAACACTAAGCAGTTTCTCAGAAAGCTTCCTTCCAGATTTCATCTGAGGATATTTCCTTTTTCACCATAGTCCTCTAAGGGCTTCCAAATATCAATTTGACAATTCCACAAAAACTGTCTTAGTGAAAGGCTTCTTGAGGGTAAAGCTGTAACTCTGTGAGAAGAATTCAGAGAACACAAAGAGGTTTCTCAGAAACCTTCTTTCTCTTCGTTATCGGAGGATATTTCCTTTGGCCCTATAGTCTTCAAAGAAAGGGATCCGAAATATCTGTTCTCAGATTCCACAGAAATAAGGCTCTCAAAGAGATCCACGAAAAACAGATGTAACACTCTGAGTAGAAGTCACACATCACAGAACAGTTTCTCAGAAAGCTTCTTTCCAGATTTCGTCTGAGGATATTTCCTTTTTCACCATAGCCCTCTATGGGCTTCCAAATCTCACTTGCAATTCCACAAGAACTGTCTTAGCGACAGGCTTTTTCAGGGGAAAGGTGTAACTCCGTGAAATGTTTTCACAGGACACAAAGAAGTTTCTCAGAAAGCTTCTTTCACTTTGTTATCAGAGAATATTTCCTTTGGCCCTATGGTCTTCAAAGAAAGCGATCCGAAATATCTGTTCTCAGATTCCACAGAAATAAGGCTAGGAAAGAGATCCACGAAATACAGATGTAACTCTGTGAGATGAATTAACAGAACACTAAGCAGTTTCTCAGAAAGCTTCTTTCCAGATTTCATCGGAGGATATTTCCTTTTTCACCATCGCCCTCTATAGGCTTCCAAATCTCACTTTGCCAATTCCGCAAGACTGTCTTAGCGAAACGCTTCTTGAGGGGAAAGCTGTAACTCTGTGAAATGATTTCACAGAACACAAAGAAGTTTCTCAGAAAGCTTCTTTCTCTTTGTTATCGGAGGATATTTCCTTCGGCCCTATAATCTTCAAAGGGATCCGAAATATCTGGTCTCAGATTCCACAGAAATAAGGCTTGCAAAGAGATCCACGAAATACAGATGTAACTCTGTGAGATGAATTAAGAGAACACTAAGCAGTTTCTCAGAAAGCTTCTTTCTAGATTTCATGTGAGGATATTTCCTTTTTCACCATGGCCCTCAATGGGCTTCGAAATCTCACTTTACCAATTCCACAAGAACGGTCTTAGCGAAAGGATTCTTGAGGGGAAAGCTGAAAATCTGTGAGATGATTTCACAGAACACAAAGAAGTTTCTCTGAAAGCTTCTTTCTCTTTGTTATCGGAGGATATTTCCTTTGTCCCTATAGTCTTTAAAGGGATCGGAAATATCTGTTGTCAGATTCCACAGAAATAAGGCTAGCAAAGAGATCCACGAAATACACATGTAACTCTGTGAGTAAAAGTCACATATCACAGAGCATTTTCTCAGAAAGCTTCTTTCCAGATTTCATCTGAGGATATTTCCTTTTTCACCATAGCCCTCTATGGGCTTCCAAATATCACTTTGCAAATTCCACAAGAACTGTCTTATCGAAAGGATTCTTGAGGGGAAAGCTGTAACTCTGTGATATGATTTCACAGAACACAGAGAAGTTTCTCAGAAAGCTTCTTTCTCTTTGTTATCGGAGGATATTTCCTTTGGCCCTATAGTCTTCAAAGAAAGGGATCCGAAATATCTGTTCTCAGATTGCACAGAAATAAGGCTAGCAAAGAGATCCACGAAATACAGATACAACTCTCTGACATGAATTAACAGAACACTAAGCAGTTTCTCAGAAAGCTTCTTTCCAGATTTCATCTGAGGATATTTCCTTTTTCACCATAGCCCTCTAAGTGCTTCCAAATCTCACTTTGCCAATTCCACAAGAACTGTCTTAGCGAAAGTCTTCTTGAGGGGAAAGCTGTAACTCTGTTAGAAGATTTCAAAGAACACAAATAAGTTTCTTACAAAGCTTCTTTCTCTTTGTTATCGAGGATATTTCCTTTGGCCCTATAGTCTTCAAAGAAAGGGATCCGAAATATCTGTTGTCAGATGCCACAGAAATAAGGCTAGCAAAGAGATCCACGAAATACAGATGTAACTCTGTGAGTAGAAGTCACACATCACAGAGCACTTTCTCAGAAAGCTTCTTTCCAGATTTCATCTGAGGATATTTCCTTTTTCACCATAGCCCTCTATTGTCTTGCAAATATCACTTTACCAGTTCCACAAAAACTGTCTTAGCGAAAGGCTTCTGGAGGCGAAAGCTGTAACTCTGTGAGATGATTTCACAGAACACAAAGAAGTTTCTCAGAAAGCTTCTTTCTCTTTGTTATCAGAGGATATTTCCTTTGGCCCTATAGTCTTCAAAGAAAGGGATCCGAAATATCTGTTTTCAGATTCCACAGAAAGAAGGCTAGCAAAGAGATCCACGAAATACAGATGTAACACTGTGAGATGAATTAAAAGAACACTAAGCAGTTTCTCAGAAAGCTTCCTTCCAGATTTCATCTGAGGATATTCCCTTTTTCACAATAGCCTTCTAGGGGCTTCCAAGTACAACTTTGCCAATTCCACAAGAACTGTCTTTGCGAATGGCTTCTTGAGGGGAAATGTGTAACTTTGTAATATGATTTCACAGAACACAAAGAAGTTTCTCAGAAAGCTTCTTTCTCTTTGTTATGGGAGGATATTTCCTTTGGCCCTATAGTCTTCAAAGGGATCCGAAATATCTGTTCTCAGATTCCACATAAATAAGGCTAGCAAAGAGATCCACGAAATACAGATGTAACTCTGTGAGTAGAAGTCACACATCACAGAGCAGTTTCTCAGAAAGATTCTTTCCAGATTTCATCTAAGGATATTTCCTTTTTCACCATAGCCCTCTATGGGCTTTCAAATATCACTTTGCCAATTCCGCAAGAACATTCTTAGCGAAAGGCTTCTTGCGGCGAAAGCTGTAACTCTGTGAGATGATTTCACAGAACACAAAGAAGTTTCTGTGAAAGCTTCTTTCTCTTTGTTATCGGAGGATATTTCCTTTGGCCCTATACTCTTCAAAGAATGGGATCCGAAATATCTGTTCTCAGATTCCACAGAAATAGGGCCAGCAAAGAGATGCACGAAATACAGATGTAACTCTGCGAGATGAATTAACAGAACACTAAGCAGTTTCTCAGAAAGCTTCTTTCCAGATTTCATCTGAGGATATTTGCTGTTTCACCATAGCCCTCTAAGGGCTTCCAAATATCACTTTGTCAATTCCACAAGAACTGTCTTAGCGAAAGGCTTCTTGAGGGGAAAGCTTTAACTTTGTGAGATGATTTCACAGAATACAAAGAAGTTTCTCAGAAGGCTTCTTTCTCTTTTTTATCGGAGGATATTTCCTTTGGCCCAATATTCTTCAAAGAAAGGGATCCGAAATATCTCTTCTCAGATTCCACAGAAAAAAGGTTAGCAAAGAGATCCACGAAATACAGATGTAACTGTGTGAGATGAATTAACAGAACACTGAGCAGTTTCTCAGAAACCTTCTTTCCAGATTTCATCTGAGGATATTTCCTTTTTCACCATAGCCCTCTATGGGCTTCCAAATCTCACTCTGCCAATTCCACAAAAACTGTCTTAGCGAAAGGCTTCTTGAGGGGAAAGCTGTAACTCTGTGAGCTGATTTCACAGAACACAAAGAAGTTTCTCTGAAAGCTTCTTTCTATTTATTATCGGAGGATACTACCTTTGGCACTATAGTCTTCAAAGGGATCGGAAATATCTGTTGTCAGATTCCACAGAAATAAGGAAAGAAAAGAGATCCACGAAATACAGACGTAACTCTGTGAGTAGAAGTCACACATCACAGAGCAGATTCTCAGAAAGCTTCTTTCCAGATTTCATCGGAGGATATTTCCTTTTTCAACATAGCCCTATATGGGCTTCCAAATATCACTTTGCCAATTCCACAAGAACTGTCTTAGCGAAAGGCTTCTTGAGGGGAAAGCTGTCAATCTGTGAGATGATTTCACAGAACACGAAGAAGTTTCTCAGAAAGCTTCTTTCTCTTCGTTATCAGAGGATGTTTCCTTTGGCTCTATAGTCTTCAAAGAAAGGGATCCGAAATATCTGGTCTCAGATTCCACAGAAATAAGGTAGCAAAGGGATCCACGAAATACAGATGTAACTCTGTGAGA
>NC_037676.1:45214535-45215760 GCF_003255815.1 Theropithecus gelada | reverse complement strand
TTCACCATAGCCCTCTATGGGCTTCCAAATCTCACTTTGCCAATTCCACAAGAACTGTCTTAGCGAAAGGCTTCTTGAGGGGAAAGCTGTAACTCTGCGAGATGATTTCACAGCACACAAAGAAGTTTCTCTGAAAGCTTCTTTCACTTTGTTATTAGAGGATATTTCCTTTGACCCTATAGTCTTCAAAGGGATCGGAAATATCTGTTGTCAGATTCCACAGAAATAATGCCAGCAAAGAGTTCCACGAAATACAGATGTAACTCTGTGAGTATAAGTCACACATCTCAGAGCAGATTCTCAGAAAGCTTCTTTCCAGATTTCATCTGAGGATATTTCCTTTTTCACCATAGCCCTCTATGGGCTTCCAAATATCACTTTGCCAATTCCACAAGAACTTTCCTAGCAAAAGGCTTCTTGAGGGGAAGTATGTAAATCTGTGAGATGATTTCACAGAACACAAAGAAGTTTCTCAGAAAGCTTCTTTCTATTCGTTATCGGAGGATATTTCCTTTGGCCCTATACTCTTCAAAGAAAGGATTCCGAAATATCTCTTCTCAGATTCCACAGAAAAAAAGGCTAGCAAAAAGATTTACGAAATACAGATGTAACTCTGTGAGATGAATTAACAGAACACTAAGCAGTTTCTCAGAAACCTTCTTTCCATAATTCATCTGAGGATATTTCCTTTTTCACCATAGCCCTCTATGGGCTTCAAAATCTCACTTTGCCAATTCCACAAGAACTGCCTTAGAGAAAGGCTTCTTGAGGGGAAAGCTGTAACTCTGTCAGATGATTTCACAGAACACAAAGAAGTTTCTCTGAAAGCTTTTTCTCTTTGTTATCAGGGGATATTTCCTTTGGCCCTATAGTCTTCAAGGGGATCCGAAATATCTGGTCTCAGTTTCCACAGAAATAAGGCTCCCAAAGATATCCACAAAATACAGATGAAACTCTCTGAGTAGAAGTCACACATCACACAGCAGTTTCTCAGAAAGATTCTTTCCAGATTTCATCTGAGGATATTTCCTTTTTCACCATAGGCTTTTATGGGCTTCCAAATATCACATTGCCAATTCCACAAGAACTGTCTTATCGAAAGGCTACTTGAGGGGAAAGGTGTAACTCTGTGCGATGATTTCACAGAACACAAAGAAGTTTCTCAGAAAGCTTCTTTCTCTTTGTTATCGGAGGATATTTCCTTTGGCCCTATAGTCTTCAAAGG
>NC_037676.1:45203874-45214200 GCF_003255815.1 Theropithecus gelada | reverse complement strand
TTCGTGGATCACTTTGCTAGCCTTATTTCTGTGGAATCTGAGAACAGATATTTCGGATCCCTTTGAAGAGTATAGGGCCAAAGGAAATATCCTACGATAACAAAGAGAAAGAAGCTTTCTGAGAAACTTCTTTGTGTTCTGTGAAATCATCTCACAGAGTTACAGCTTTTCCCTCAAGAAGCCTTTCGCTAAGACAGTTCTTGTGGAATTGGCAAAGTAATATTTCTAAGCCCATAGGGGGCTATGGTGAAAAAGGAAATATCCTCCGATGAAATCTGGAAAGAAGCTATCTGAGAAACTACTCTGTGATGTGTGACTTCCACTCACAGATTTACATCTGTATTTCGTTCATCTCTTTGCTAGCCTTATTTCTGTGGAATCTGAGAACAGATATTTCGTATCCCTTTGCAGACTATAGGCCAAAGGAATTATCCTCCGATAACAGAGAGAAAGAAGCTTTCTGAGAAACTTCTTTGTGTTCTGTGAAATCATCTCACAGAGTTACAGCTTTCCCCTCAAGAAGCCTTTCGCTAAGACAGTTCTTGTGGAATTAGCCAAGGGATATGTGGAAGCCCATAGAAGGCTATGTTGTAAAATGAAATATCCTCAGATGAATTCTGGAAAGAAGCTTTCTGAGAAACTGCTCTGTGAAGTGTGACTTCCACTCACAGAGTTACATCTCTATTTCGTGGATCTCTTTGCTAGCCTTATTTCTGTGGAATCTGAGAACAGATATTTCGGATCCCTTTGAAGACGATAGGGAAAAAGGAAATATCCTTCGATAACAAAGAGAAAGAAGCTTTCTGAGAAACTTCTTTGTGTCCTTTGAAATCATCTCACAGAGTTACAGCTTTCCCCTCAAGAAGCCTTTGTCTAACACACTTCTTGTGGAATTTGCAAAGTGATATTTGGAAGCCCATAGAGGGCTATGGTGAAAAAGGAAATATCCTCAAATGAAATCTGGAAAGAAGCTTTCTGAGAAACTGCTTAGTGTTCTGTTAATTCATCTCACAGAGTTACATCTGTATTTCGTGGATCTCTATGCTAGCCGTATTTCTGGGGAATCTGAGAAGATATATTTCGGATCTCTTTGAAGAGTATAGGGCCAAAGGAAATATCTTCCGATAACAAAGAGAAAGAAGCTTTCTGAGAAACTTGTTTATGTTCTGTGAAATCATCTCACAGAGTTACAGCTTTCCCCTCAAGAAGCCTTTCTCTAAGACAGTTCTTGTGAATTTGGAAAAGTGATATTTGGAAGCCCATAGAGGGCTATGGTGAAAAAGGAAGTATCCTCAGATGAAATCTGGAAAGAAGCTTTCTGACAAACTGCTTAGTGTTCTGTTAATTCATCTCACAGAATTCCATCTGTATTTCGTGGATCTCTTTCCTAGCCTTATTTCTGTAGATTCTGAGAACAGATATTTCGGATCCCTTTGAAGACTATAGGGTCAAAGGAAATATCCTCCTATAACAAAGAGAAAGAAGCTTTCTGAGAAACTACCTTGTGTTCTGTGAAATCATCTCACAGACTTACAGCTTTCCCCTCAAGAAGCCTTTCGCTAAGACAGTTCTTGTGAAATTGGCAAAGTGATATTTGGAAGCCCATAGAGGGCTATGGTGAAAAAGGAAATATCCTCCGATGAAATCTGCCAAGAAGCTTTCTGAGAAACTGCTCTGTGATGTGTGACTTCCACTCACAGAGTTATATTTTTATTACGTGGATCTCCTTGCTAGTCTGATTTCAGTGGAATCTGAGAACAGATATTTCGGATCCCTTTGAAGAGTATAGGGCCAAAGGAAATATCCTCCAATTACAAAGAGAAAGAAGCTTTCTGAGAAACTTCTTTGTGTTCTGTGAAATCATCTCACAGAGTTACGGCTTTCCCCTCAAGAAGACTTTCGCTAAGACAGTTCTTCTGGAATTGGCAAAGTGATATTTGGAAGCCCCTAGAGGGCTATGGTGAAAAAGGTAATATCCTCAGATGAAATCTGGAAAGATGCTTTCTGAGAAACTGCTTAGTGTTCTGTTAATTCATCTCACAGAGTTACATCGTTATTTCGTGGATCTCTTTGCTAGCCTTACTTCTGTGGAATCTGAGAAGAGATATTTCGGATCCCGTTGAAGAGTATTGGGCCAAAGGAAATATCCTCCGACATAAAAGAGAAAGAAGATTTCTGAGAAACTTCTTTGTGTTCTGTGAAATCATCTCACAGAGTTACGGCTTTCCCCTCAAGAATCTTTTCGCTAAGACAGTTCTTGTGAAATTGGCAAAGTGATATTTGGAAGCCCATAGAGGGCTATGTTGAAAAAGGAAATATCCTCAGATGAAATCTGGAAAGAGGCTTTCTGAGAAACTACTCTGTGATGTGTGACTTCCACTCACAGATTTACATCTGTATTTCGTGGATCTCTTTGCTAGCCTTATTTCTGTGGAATCTGAGAACAGATATTTCGTACCCCTTTGAAGACTATAGGCCAAAGGAATTATCCTCCGATAACAGAGAGAAAGAAGCTTTCTGAGAAACTTCTTTGTGTTCTGTGAAATCATCTCACAGAGTTACAGCTTTCCCCTCAAGAAGCCTTTCGCTAAGACAGTTCTTGTGGAATTAGCCAAGGAATATGTGAAAGCCCATAGAAGGCTATGTTGAAAAAGGAAATATCCTCAGATGAATTCTGGAAAGAAGCTTTCTGAGAAACTGCTGAGTGCTCTGTTAATTCATCTCACAAAGTTACATCTGTATTTCGTGGATCTCTTTGCTAGCCTTATTTCTGTGGAATCTGAGAACAGATATTTCGGATCCCATTGAAGAGTATAGGGCCAAAGGAAATATCCTCCGATAACAAAGAGAAAGAAGCTTTCTGAGAAACTTCTTTCTGTTCTGTGAAATCACCTCACAGAGTTACAGCTTTCCCCTCAAGAAGCCTTTCGGTAAGACATTTCTTGTGGAATTGGCAAAGTGATATTTGGAAGCCCTTAGAGGGCTATGGTGAAAAAGGAAATATTCTCCGATGAAACCTGGAAAGAAGCTTTCTGAGAAACTGCTCTGTGAAGTGTGACTTCCACTCACAGAGTTACACCTGTATTTCATGAATCTCTTTGCTAGCCTTATTTCTGTGGAATCTGAGAACAGATATTTCGGATCCCTTTGAAGAGTATAGAGCCAAAGGAAATATCCCCCAATTACAAAGAGAAAGAAGCTTTCTGAGAAACTTGTTTTTGTCCTGTGATATCATCTCATAGAGTTAGAGCTTTCCCCTCAAGAATCCTTTGGCTAAGACAGTTCTTGTCGAATTGGCTAAGCGTTATTTGGAAGCCCATAAGAGGGCTATTGTGAAAAAGGAAGTATCCTCAGATGAAATCTGGAAAGAAGCTTTCTGACAAACTGCTTAGTGTTCTGTTAATTAATCTCCCAGAATTCCATCTGTATTTCGTGGATCTCTTTCCTAGCGTTATTTCTGTGGATTCTGAGAACAGATATTTCGGATCCCTTTGAAGACTATAGGGCCAAAGGAAATATCCTCCGATAACAAAGAGAAAGAAGCTTTCCGAGAAACTTCTTTGTGTTCTGTGAAATCATTTCATAGAGTTACAGCTTTCCCCTCAAGAAGCCTTTCGCTAAGACAGTTCTTGTGGAATTGGCAAAGTGATATTTGGAAGCCCATAGAGGGCTATGGTGAAAATGGAAATATCCTCAGATGAAATCTGGAAAGAAGCTTTCTGAGAAACTGCTCTGTGAGGTTTGACTTCCACTCACAGATTTACATCTGTATTTCGTGGATCTCTTTGCTATCCTTATTTCTGTGGAATCTGAGGACAGATATTTCGGATCCCTTTGAAGACTATAGGGCCAAAGGAAATATCCTCCGATAACAAAGAGAAAGAAGCTTTCTGAGAAACTTTTTTGTGTTCTGTGAAATCATCTCATGGAGTAGCAGCGTTGCACTCAAGAAGCCTTTCGCTATGACAATTCTTGTGGAATTGGCAAAGTAATATTTGGAAGCCCATACAAGGCTGTGGTGAAAAAGGAAATATCCTCCGCTGAAATCTGGAAAGAGGCTTTCTGGGAAACTGCTTAGTGTTCTGTTAATTCATCTCACAGAGTTACATCTGTAGTTCATGGATCTCTATGCTAGCCGTATTTCTGTGGAATCTGAGAAGAGATATTTCGGATCTCTTTGAAGAGTATAGGGCCAAAGGAAATATCTTCCGATAACAAAGAGAAAGAAGATCTCTGAGAAACTTCTTTGTGTTCGGCGAAATCACCTCACAGAGTTACAGCTTTCCCCTCAAGAAGCCTTTCGGTAAGACATTTCTTGTGGAATTGGCAAAGTGATATTTGGAAGCCCATAGAGGGCTATGGTGAAAAAGGAAATATCCTCAGATGAAATCTGGAAAGAAGCTTTCTGAGAAACTACTCTGTGATGTGTGACTTCCACTCACAGATTTACATCTGTATTTCGTCGATACCTTTTCTAGCCTTATTTCTGTGGAATCTGAGAACAGATATTTCGGATCCCTTTGAAGACTATAGGCCAAAGGAATTATCCTCCGATAACAAAGAGAAAGAAGCTTTCTGAGAAAGTTCTTTGTGTTCTGTGAAATCATCTCACAGAGTTACAGCTTTCCCCTCAAGAAGCCTTTCGCTAAGACATTTCTTGTGGAATTAGCCAAGAGATACGTGGAAGCCCATAGAAGGCTATGTTGAAAAAGGAAATATCCTCAGATGAAATCTGGAAAGAAGCTTTCTTAGAAACTGCTAAGTGTTCTGTTAATTCATCCCACAGAGTTACATCTGTATTTCGTGGATCTCTTTGCTAGCCTTATTTCTGTGGAATCTGAGAACAGATATTTCGGATCCCATTGAAGAGTATAGGGCCAAAGGAAATATCCTCCGATAACAAAGAGAAAGAAGCTTTCTGAGAAACTTCTTTGTGTTCTGTGAAATCACCTCACAGAGTTACAGCTTTCCCCTCAGGAAGCCTTTCGGTAAGACATTTCTTGTGGAATAGGCAAAGTGATATTTGTAAGCCCATAGAGGGCTATGGTGAAAAAGGAAATATCCTCCCATGAAATCTGGAAAGAAGCTTTCTGAGTAACTGCTCTTTGAAGTGTGACTTCCACTCACAGAGTTACATCTGTATTTCATGAATCTCTTTCCTAGCCTTATTTCTGTGGAATCTGAGAACAGATATTTCGGATGCCTTTGAAGAGTATAGGGCCAAAGGAAATATCCCCCAATTACAAAGAGAAAGAAGCCTTCTGAGAAACTTGTTTGTGTTCTGTGAAATCATCTTACAGAGTTACAGCTTTCCCCTCAAGAATCCTTTCGCTAAGACAGTTCTTGTGGAATTGGCAAAGTGATATTTGGAAGGCCCTAGAGGGCTATGGTGAAAAAGGAAATATCCTCAGATGAAATATGGAAAGAAGCTTTCTGAGAAACTGCTTAGTGTTCTGTTAATTCATCTCACAGAGTTACATCTGTATTTCGTGGATCTCTTTGCTAGCCTTATTTCTGTGGAATCTGAGAACAGATATTTCGGATCCCTTTGAAGACTATAGGGCCAAAGGAAATATCCTCCGATAACAAAGAGAAAGAAGCTTTCTGAGAAATTTCTTTGTGTTTTTTGAAATCATCTCACAGAGTTACAGCTTTCTCGTCAAGAAGCCTTTCGCTAAGACAGTTCTTGTGAAATTGGCAAAGTGATATTTGGAAGCCCATAGAGGGCTTTGGTGAAAAAGGAAATATCCTGAGATGAAATCAGGAAAGAAGCTTTCTGAGAAACCACTTAGTGTTCTGCTAATTCATCTCACAGACTTACATCTGTATTTCATGGATCTCTTTGCTAGCCTTATTTCTGTGGAATCTAAGAACAGATATTTCGGATCCATTTGAAAGCTATAGGGACAAAGGAAATATCCTCCGAAAACAAAGAGAAAGAAGCTTTCTGAAAAACTTCTTTCTGTTCTGTGAAATTATCTCACAAAGTTACAGCTTTCCCCTCTAGAAGCCTTTCGCTAAGACAGCTCTTTTGGAATTGGCAAAGTGATATTTGGAAGCCCATAGAGGGCTACGGTGAAAAAGAAAATATCGTCAGGTGAAATCTGGAAAGAAGCTTTCTGAGAAACTGCTCTGTGATGTGTGACTTCCACTCACAGATTTACATCTGTATTTCGTGGATCTCTTTGCTAGCCTTACTTCTGTGGAATCTGAGAACAGATATTTCGGATGCCTTTGAAGACTATAGGGCCAAAAGAAACATCCTCCGATAACAAAGAGAAAGAAGCTTTCTGAGAAACTTCTTTGTGTTCTCTGAAATCATCTCACAGAGTTACAGCTTTCACCTCAAGAAGCCTTTCGCTAAGAAAGTTCTTGTGGAATTGGCAAAGTGATATTTGGAAGCCCTTAGAGGGCTATGGTGAAAAAGGAAATATCCTCAGATGAAATCTGGAAAGAAGCTTTCAGAGAAACTGCTCTGTGATGTGTGACTTCCACTCCGAGAGTTACATCGGTATTTCGTGGATCTCTTTGCAAGCCTTATTTCTGTGGAATCTTAGAACAAATATTTCGGATCTCTTTGAAGACTATAGGGAAAAAGGAAATATCCTTCGATAACAAAGTGAAAGAAGCTCTCCGAGAAACTTCTTTGTGTTCTGTGAAATCATCTCACAGAGTTACAGCTTTCCCCTCAAGAAGCCTTTAGCTAAGACAGTTCTTGTGGAATTGGCAAAGTGATATTTGGAGGCCCATAGAGGGCTTTCGTGAAAAACGAACTATCCTCAGATGAAATCTAGAAAGAAGCTTTCTGAGAAACTGCTGAGTGTTCTGTTAATTCATCTCACAGGTTTACATATGTATTTCGTGGATCACTTTGCTAGCTTTTTTTCTGTGGAATCTGAGAACAGATATTTCGGATCCCTTTGAAGACTATAGGGCCAAAGGAAATATCCTGCGATAACAAAGAGAAAGAAGCTTTCTTAGAAACTTCTTTGTGTTCTGTGAAATCATCTCACAGAGTTACAGCTTTCCCCTCAAGAACCCTTTGGCTACGACAGTTCTTGTGGAATTGGCAAAGTGATATTTCGAAGCCCATAGAGGGCTACGGTGAAAAAGGAAATATCCTCAGATGAAATCTGGAAAGAAGCTTTCTGAGAAACTGCTTAGTGTTATGTTAATTCATCTCACAGAATTACATCTGTATATCGTGGATGTCTTGGCTACCGTTATTTCTGTGGAATCTGAGAACAGATATTTCGGATCCCTTTGAAGACTATAGGGCCAAAGGAAATATCCTCCAATAACAAAGAGAAAGAAGCATTCTGAGAAACTTTTTTGTGTTCTGTGAAATCATCTCGCAGAGTTACAGCTTTCCCCTCAAGAAGCCTTTCGCTAAGACAGTACTTGTGCAATTGGCAAAGTGATATTTCGAAACCCATAGAAGGCTATGGTGAAAAAGGAAATATCTTCAGATGAAATCTGGAAAGAAGCTTTCTGAGAAACTGCTTAGTGTTCTGTTATTTCATCTCACAGGGTTACATCTGTATTTCGTAGATCTCTTTTCTAGCCTTATTTCTGTGGAATCTGAGAAGAGATATTTCGGATCTTTTTGAAGAGTATAGGTCCAAAGGAATTATCCTCCGATAACAAAGAGAAAGAAGATTTCTGATAAACTTCTTTGTGTTCTGTGAAATCATGTCAGAGAGTTACAGTTTTGCCCTCAAGAGGCCTTTCGCTAAGACAGTTCTTGTGGAATTGGCCAAGTGATATTTGGAAGCCCATAGAGGGCTACGGTGAAAAAGGAAATATCCTCAGAAGAAATCTGGAAAGACGCTTTCTGAGAAACTGCTCTGTGACGTGTGACTTCCACTCACAGAGTTACATATATATTTCGTGGATCTCTTTGCTAGCCTTATTTCTATGGAATATGGGAACAGATATTTCGGATCCCTTTGAAGAGTATAGGGCCAAAGGAAATATCCTCCGATAATAAAGAGAAAGAAGCTTTCTTGAGAAACTTCCTTGTGTTCTGTGAAATCAACTCACAGAGTTACAGCTTCCCCCTCAAGAAGCCTTTGCTAAGACAGTTCTTGTGGAATTGGCAAAGTGATATTTGGAAGCCCCTAGAGGGCTATGGTGAAAAAGGTAATATCCTCTGATGAAATCTGGAAAGAAGCTTTCTGAGAAACTGATTAGTGTTCTTTTAATTCATCTCACAGAGTTCCATCTGTATTTCGTGGATCTCTTTGCTAGCCTTATTTCTGTAGAATCTGAGAACAGATATTTCGGATCCCTTTGAAGACTATAGGGCCAAAGGAAATATCCTCCGATAACAAAGAGAAAGAAGCTTTCTGAGAAACTTCTTTGTGTTCTGTGAAATCATCTCACAGAGTTACAGCTTTCTCCTCAAGAAGCCTTTCGCTAAGAATGTTCTTGTGGAATTGGCTAAGCGATATTTGGAAGCCTGTAGAGAGCTACGGTGAAAAAGGAAATATCCTGAGATGAAATCTGGAAAGAAGCTTTCTGAGAAACTGCTTAGTGTTCTGTTAATTCATCTCACAGAGTTACATCTGTATTTCATGGATCTCTATGCTAGCCTTATTTCTGTGGAATCTGAGAACAGATATTTCAGATCCTTTGAAGACTATAGGGCCAAAGGAAATATCCTCCGATAACAAAGAGAAAGAAGCTTTCTGAGAAACTTCTTTGTGTTCTGTGAAATCATCTCACAGAGTTACAGCTTTCCCCTCAAGAAGACTTTTGCTAAGACAGTTCTTGTGGAATTGGCAAAGTGATATTTGGAAGCCCATAGAGGGCTATGGTGAGAAAGGAAGTATCCTCTGATGAAATCTGGAGAGAAGCTTTCTGAGAAACTGCTCTCTGATGTGTGGCTGCCACTCACAGAGTTACATCTGTGTTTCCTGGATCTCTTTGCTAGCCTTATATCTGTGGAATCAGAGAACAGATATTTCGGACCTTTTGAGGACTATAGGGACAAACGAAATATCCTCCGATAACAAACAGAAAGAAGCTTTCTGAGAAACTACTTTGGGTTCTGTGAAATCATCTCAGAGAGTTACAGCTTTCCCCTCAAGAAGCCTTTCGCTAAGACAGTTCTTGTGGAATTGGCAAAGTGATATTTGGTAGCCCCTAGAGGGCTATGGTGAAAAAGGAAATATCCTCAGATTAAATCTGGAAAGAAGCTTTCTGAGAAACTGCTTTGTGATGTGTGACTTCCACTCACAGAGTTACATCTGTATTTCGTGGATCTCTTTGCTAGCCTTATTTCTGTGGAATCTGAGAACAGATATTTCGGATCCCTTGGATAACTATAGGGCCAAAGGAAATATCCTCCGATAACAAAGAGAAAGAACATTTCTGTCAAACTTCTTTGTGTTCTGTGAAATGATCTCACAGAGCTACAGCTTTCCCCTCAAGAAGCCTTTAGCTAAGACAGTTCTTGTGGAATTGGCAAAGTGATATTTGGAAGCCCATAGAGGGCTATGGTGAAAAAGGAAATATCCTCAGATGAAATCTGGAAAGAAGCTTTTGAGAAACTGTTCTGCGATGTGTGACTTCCACTCACAGAGTTACATCTGTATTGCGTGGATCTCTTTGCTAGCCTTATTTCTGTGGAATCTGAGAACAGATATTTCGGATCCCTTTGAAGTCTACAGGGCCAAAGGAAATATCCTCCGATAACAAAGAGAAAGAAGCTTTCTGAGAAACTTCTTTGTGTTCCCTGAAATCATCTCACAGAGTTACAGCTTTCCCCTCAAGAAGCCTTTCGCTAAGACAGTTCTTATGGAATTATCAAAGTGATAATTGAAAGCCCATAGAGGGCGTCGGTGAAAAAGGAAATATCCTCAGATGAAATCTGGAAAGAAGCTTTCTGAGAAACTGCTTAGTGTTCTGTGAATTCATCTCACAGGGTTACATCTGTATTTCGAGGATCTCTTTGCTACCCTTATTTCTGTGGAATCTGAGAACAGATATTTCGGATTCCTTTGAAGACTATAGGGCCAAAGGAAATATCCTCTGATAACAAAGAGAAAGAAGCTTTCTGAGAAACTTCTTTGTGTTCTGTGAAATCATGTCCCAGAGTTACAGCTTTCCCTTCAAGAAGACTTTCGCTAAGACAGTTCTTGTGGAATTGGCAAAGTGATATTTGGAAGCCCATAGAGGGCTATGGTGAAAAAGGAAATATCCTCAGATGAAATCTGGAAAGAAGCTTTCTGAGAAACTGCTTAGTGTTCTGTTAATTCATCTCCCAGAGTTACATCTGTATTTCGTGGATCTCTTTGCTAGCCTTATTTCTGTGGAATCTGA
>NC_037676.1:45201989-45203806 GCF_003255815.1 Theropithecus gelada | reverse complement strand
AAGGGATCCGAAATATCTGTTCTCAGATTCCACAGAAATAAGGCTAGCAAAGTGATATTTGGAAGCCCATAGAGGGCTATGGTGAAAAAGGAAATATCCTCAGATGAAATCTGGAAAGAAGCTTTCTGAGAAACTGCTTAGTGTTCTGTTAATTCATCTCCCAGAGTTACATCTGTATTTCGTGGATCTCTTTGCTAGCCTTATTTCTGTGGAATCTGAAAACAGATATTTCGGATCCCTTTGAAGACTATAGGGCCAAAGGAAATATCCTCCGATAACAAAGAGAAAGAAGCTTTCTGAGAAACTTCTTTGTGTTCTGTGAAATCATCTCACAGACTTACAGCTTTCACCTAAAGAAGTCTTTCGCTAAGACAGTTCTTGTGGGATTCGCAATGTGATATTTGGAAGCCCATAGAGGGCTATGGTGAGAAAGGAAATATCCTCAGATGAAATCTGGAAAGAAGCTTTCTGAGAAACTGCTGAGTGTTCTGCTAATTCATCTCACAGAGTTACATCTGTATTTTGAGGATCTCTTTGCTAGCTTTATTTCTGTGGAATCTGAGAACAGATATTTCGGATCCCATTGAAGATATGGGGCCAAAGGAAATATCCTCCAATAACAAAGAGAAAGAAGCTTTCTGACAAACTTCTTTGTGTTCTGTGAAATCATCTGACAGAGTTACAGCGTTCCCCTCAAGAAGCCTTTCGCTAAAACAGTTCTTGTGTAATCGTCAAAGTGATATTTGGAAGCCCATAGAGGGCTATGGTGAGAAAGGAAATATCCTCAGATGAAATCTGGAAAGAAGCTTTCTGAGAAACTGCTGAGTGTTCTGTTAATTCATCTCACAGAGTTACATCTGTATTTCGTGGATCTCTTTGCTAGCCGTATTTCTGTGGAATCTGAGAACAGATATTTCGGATCCCTTTGAGGACTATAGGGCCAAAGGAAATATCCTCCGATAACAAAGAGAAAGAAGCTTTCTGAGAAACTTGTTTGTGTTCTGTGAAATCAACTCACAGAGTTACTGCTTTCCCCTCAAGAAGCCTTTCGCTAAGACAGTTCTTTTGGAAATGGCAAAGTGATATTTGGAACCCCTAGAGGGCTATGGTGAAAAAGGAAATATCCTCAGATGAAATCTGGAAAGAAGCTTTCTGAGAAACTGCTGAGTGTTCTGTTAATTCATCTCACAGAGATACATCTGTATTTCGTGGATCTCTTTGCAAGCCTTATTTCTGTGGAATCTGAGAACAGATATTGCGCATGCCTTTGAAGAGTATAGAGCCAAGGGAAATATCCTCCGATAACAAAGAGAAAGAAGCTTTGAGAGAAACTTCATTGTGTTCTGGGAAATCATGTCACAGAGTTACAGCTTTAACCTCCAGAAGCCTTTCGCTAAGACAGTTCTTGTGGAATTGGCAAAGTGATATTTGGAAGCCCATGGAGCGCTATGGTGAAAAAGGAAATATCCTCAGATGAAATCTGGAAAGAAGCTTTCTGAGAAACTGCTGAGTGTTCTGTGAATTCATCTCCCAGAGTTACATCTGTATTTCGTGGATCTCTTTGCTACCCTTATTTCTGTGGGATCTGAGAAGAGATATTTTGGATCCCTTTGAAGACTATAGGGCCAAAGGAAATATCCTCCGATAACAAAGGAAAGAAGCTTTCTGAGAAACTACTTTGCGTTCTCTGAAATCATCTCACAGAGTTACAGCTTTCCCCTCAAGAGGCCTTTCGCTAAGACAGTTCTTGTGGAATTGGCAAAGTGATATTTGGAAGCCCATAGAGGGCTATGGTGAAAAAGGAAATATCCTCAGAT
>NC_037676.1:45187876-45201577 GCF_003255815.1 Theropithecus gelada | reverse complement strand
GAGGATATTTCCTTTTTCAGCATAGCCCTCTATGGACTTCCAAATATCACTTTGCCAATTCCACAAGAACTGTCTTAGCGAAAGGCTTCTTGAGGGGAAAGCTGTACCTCTGTGAGATGATTTCACGGAACACAAAGTACTTTCTCAGAAAGCTTCTTTCTCTTTGTTATCGGAGGATATTTCCTTTGGCCCTATAGTCTTCAAAGGGATCCGAAATATCTGTTCTGAGATTCCACAGAAATAAGGCTAGCAAAGAGATCCACGAAATACAGATATAACTCTGTGAGTGGAAGTCATACATCACAGAGCAGTTTCTCAGAAAGCTTCTTTGCAGATATTATCGGAGGATATTTCCTTTTTCACCATAGCCCTCTATGGGCTTCCAAATATCACTTTGCCAATTCCTCAAGAACTCTCCTAGCGAAAGGCTTCTTGAGGGGAAAGCTGTAACACTGTGAGATGATTTCACAGAACACAAAGAAGTTTCTCAGAAAGCTTCTTTCCAGATTTCATCTGAGGATATTACCTTTTTCACCGTAGTCCTCTGTTGGCTTCCAAATATCACTTTGCCAATTCCACAAGGACTGACTTAGCGAAAGGCTTCTTGAGGGGAATGCTGTACCACTGTGAGATGATTTCACAGGACACAAAGAAGTTTCTCAAAAAGTCTCTTTCTCTTTGCTATCGGAGGATATTTCCTTGGGCCCTATAGTCTTCAAAGGGATCCGAAATATCTCTTCTCAGAATCCTAAGAAATAACGCTAGCATAGAGATCCACGAAATACAGACGTAAGTCTGTGAGATGAATTTACAGAACACTAGGCAGATTCTCAGAAAGCTTCTTTCCAGATTTCATCTGAGGATATTTCCTTTTTCACCATAGCCCTCTGTGGGCTTCCAAATATCACTTTGCCAATTTCTCAAGAACTGTCTTAGCGAAAGGTTTCTTTAGGGGAAAGCTGTAACTCTGTGAGATGATTTCACAGAACACAAAGAAGTTTCTCAGAAAGCTCCTTTCTCTTTGTTATCGGAGGATATTTCCTTTGGCCCTATAGTCTTCAAAGGGATCCGAAATATCTGTTCTCAGATTCCAGAGAAGTAAGGCTAGCAAAGAGATGCACGAAATACAGATGTAACTCTGTGAGATGAATTCACACATTACACAGCAGTTTCTCAGAAAGCTTCTTTCCACATTTCATCTGAGGATATTACCTTTTTCACCATAGCCCTCTAGGGGATTCCAAATATCACTTTGCCAATTCCACAAGAACTGTCTTAGAGAAAGGCTTCTTGACGGGAAAGCTGTAACTCTGTGAGATGATTTCACAGGACACAAAGAAGTTTCTCAGAAAGATTCTTTCTCTTTGTTATCAGAGGATATTTCCTTTAGCCCTATAGTCTTCAAAAATACCAGAAATATCTGTTCTCAGATTCCACAGATATAAGGCTAGCAAAGAGATCCTCGAAATACAGATGTATCCATGTGAGAAAAATTAACAGAACACTAAGCAGTTTCGTAGAAAGCTTCTTTCCAGATTTCATGTGAGGATATTTCCTTTTTCACCATAGCCCTGTATGGGCTTTCAATTATCACTTTGATATTTCCACAAGAACTGTCTTAGCGAAAGGCTTCTGGAGGGGAAAGCTGTAACTCTGTGAGATGATTTCACAGAACACAAAGAAGTTTCTCAGAAAGCTTCTTACTCTTTGTAATCTGAGGATATTTCCTTTGGCCCTATAGTCTTCAAAGGAATCCGAAATATCTGTTCTCAGATTCCACAGAAATAAGGCTAGAAAAGAGATCCACGAAATTCAGATGTACATCTGTGAGTGGAAGTCACACATCACAGAGCAGATTCTCAGAAAGCTTCTTTCCAGATTTCATCTGCGGGTATTTCCTTTTTCACCATAGCCCTCAATGGGCTTCCAAATATCACTTTGCCAGTTCCACAAGAACTGTCTTTGCGAAAGGCTTCTTGTGGGGAAAGCTGTAACTCTGTGAGATCATTTCACAGAACACAAAAAAGTTTGACAGAAATCTTCTTTCTCTTTGTTATTGGACGATATTTCCTTTGGCCCTATAGTCTTCCAAGGGATCCGAAATATCTGTTCTCAGATTCCACAGAAAAAAGGCTAGCAAAGAGATCCACGAAATACAGATGTAACTCTGTGAGATCATTTCACAGAACACAAAGAAGTTTCTCAGAAAGCTTCTTTCTCTTTGTTATCGGAGGATATTTCCTTTGGCCCTATAGTCTTCAACGGGATCCGAAATCTCTGTTCTCAGATTCCACAGAAATAAGGCTAGCAAAGAGATCCACGAAATACAGATGTAACTCTGTGAGATGAATTAACAGAACACTAAGCAGTTTCTCAGAAAGCTTCTTTCCAGATTTCATCTGAGGATTTTTCCTTTTTCACCATATTCCTCTGTGGGCTTCCAAATATCACTTTAACAAGTCCACAAGAACTGTCTTAGCGAAAGGCTTCTTGAGGGGAGAGCTGTAACTCTGTGAGATGATTTCACAGAACACAAAGAAGTTTCTCAGAAAGCTTCTTTCTCTTTGTTATCGGAGGATATTTCCTTTGGCCCTATAGTATTCACAAGGATCCGAAATATCTGTTCTCAGATTCCACAGAAATACGGCTAGCAAAGAGATCCACGAAATACCGATGTAACTCTGTGAGAGGAAGTCACACATCACAGAAAAGATTCTCAAAAAGCTTCTTTCCAGATTTCATCTGAGGATATTATCTTTTTCACCATAGCCCTCTATGGGATTCCAAATATCACATTGCCAATTCCACAAGAACTGTCTTAGCGAAAGGCTTCTTGAGGGGAAAGCTGAAACTCTGTGAGATGATTTCACAGAACACAAAGAAGTTTGTCAGAAAGCTTCCTTCTCTTTGTAATCGGAGGATATTTGCTTTGGCCGTATAGTCTTCAACGGAATCCGAAGTATCTGTTCTCAGATTCCACAGAAATAAGGCTACCAAAGAGATCCACGAAATACTGATGTAACTCTGTGAGATGAATTAACAGAACACTAAGCAGTTTCTCAGAAAGCTTCTTTTCAGATTTCATCTGAGGATATTTCCTTTTTCACCATAGCCCTCTAGGGGCTTCCAAATATCACTTTGCCAATTCCACAAGAACTGTCTTAGCGAAAGCATTCTTAAGGGGAAAGCTGTAACTCTCTGAGGTGATTTCACAGAACAGAAAGAAGTTTGTCATAAATCTTCTTTCTCTTTGTTATCGGAGGATATTTCCTTTGGCCCTATACTCTTCAAAGGGATCCGAAATATCTGTTCTCAGATTCCACAGAAATAAGGGTAGCATAGAGAATCACGAAATACAGATGTAAGTCGGTGAGATGAATTAACACAACACTAAGCAGTTTCTCAGAAAGCTTCTTTCCAGATTTCATCTGAGGATATTTCCTTTTTCACCATATCCCTCGAAGGCCTTCCAAATATCACTTTAAGAATTCCACAAGAACTGTCTTAACGAAAGGCTTCTTGAGAGGAAAGCTGTAACTCTGTGAGGTGATTTCAAGGAACACAAAGAAGTTTCTCAGAAAGCTTCTTTCTCTTTGTTATCGGAGGACATTTCCTTTGGCCATATAGTCTTCAAAGGGATTCAAAATATCTGTTCTCAGATTCCTCAGAAATACGGCTAGCAAAGAGATCCACGAAATGACGATGTAACTGTCAGTGGAAATTACACATCACAGAGCAGTTTCTCAGAAAGCTTCTTTCCAGATTTCATCGAGGATATTTCCTTTTTCAGCATAGCCCTCTATGGACTTCCAAATATCACTTTGCCAATTCCACAAGAACTGTCTTAGCGAAAGGCTTCTTGAGGGGAAAGCTGTACCTCTGTGAGATGATTTCACGGAACACAAAGTAGTTTCTCAGAAAGCTTCTTTCTCTTTGTTATCGGAGGATATTTCCTTTGGCCCTATAGTCCTCAAAGGGATCCGAAATATCTGTTCTCAGATTCCACAGAAATAAGGCTAGCAAAGAGATCCACGAAATACAGATATAACTCTGTGAGTGGAAGTCACACATCACAGAGCAGTTTCTCAGAAAGCTTCTTTGTAGATATTATCGGAGGATATTTCCTTTTTCACCATAGCCCTCTATGGGCTTCCAAATATCACTTTGCCAATTCCTCAAGAACTCTGCTAGCGAAAGGCTTCTTCAGGGGAAAGCTGTAACACTGTGAGATGATTTCACAGAACACAAAGAAGTTTCTCAGAAAGCTTCTTTCTCTTTGTTATCGGAGGATATTTCCTTTGGACCTATAGTCTTCAAAGGGATCCGAAATATCTGTTCTCAGATTCCACAGAAATAAGGCTAGCAAAGAGATGCACGAAATACAGATGTAACTCTGTGAGATGAATTAGCAGAACACTAAGCAGTTTCTCAGAAAGCTTCTTTCCAGATTTCATCTGAGGATATTTCCTTTTTCACCATAGCCCTCTGTGGGCTTCCAAATATCACTTTGCCAATTCCTCAAGAACTGTCTTAGCGAAAGGTTTCTTGAGGGGAAAGCTGTAACTCTGTGAGATGATTTCACAGAACACAAAGAAGTTTCTCAGAAATCTCCTTTCTCTTTGTTATCGGAGGATATTTCCTTTGGCCCTATAGTCTTCAAAGGGATCCGAAATATCTGTTCTCAGATTCCACAGAAGTAAGGCTAGCAAAGAGATGCACGAAATACAGATGTAACTCTGTGAGATGAATTCACACATCACACAGCAGTTTCTCAGAAAGCTTCTTTCCACATTTCATCTGAGGATATTACCTTTTTCACCATAGCCCTCTAGGGGATTCCAAATATCACTTTGCCAATTCCACAAGAACTGTCTTAGAGAAAGGCTTCTTGACGGGAAAGCTGTAACTCTGTGAGATGATTTCACAGGACACAAAGAAGTTTCTCAGAAAGATTCTTTCTCTTTGTTATCGGAGGATATTTCTTTAGCCCTATAGTCTTCAAAAATACTCGAAATATCTGTTCTCAGATTCCACAGAAATAAGGCTGGCAAAGAGATCCTCGAAATACAGATGTATCCATGTGAGAAAAATTAACAGAACAGTAAGCAGTTTCTTAGAAAGCTTCTTTCCAGATTTCATGTGAGGATATTTCCTTTTTCACCATAGCCCTATATGGGCTTGCAATTATCACTTTGATAATTACACAAGAACTGTCTTAGCGAAAGGCTTCTGGAGGGGAAAGTTATAACTCTGTGAGATGATTTCACAGAACACAAAGAAGTTTCTCAGAAAGCTTCTTTCTCTTTGTTATGGGAGGATATTTCCTTTTGTCCTATAGTCTTCAAAGGGATCGTAAATATCTGTTCTCAGATTCCACAGAAATAGGGCTAGGAAAGAGATCCACGTAATAAAGATGTAACACTGTGAGATGAATTAACAGAACACTAAGCAGTCTCTCAGAAAGCTTCTTTACAGATTTCATCTGAGGATATTTCCTTTTTCACCATAGCCATCTATGGGCTTCCAAATATCACTTTGCCAATTCCACAAGAACTGTCTCAGCGAAAGGCTTCTTCACGGGAATGCTGTAACTCTGTGAGATGATTTCACAGAACACAAAGAAGTTTCTCAGAAAGCTTCTTTCTCTTTGTTATCGGAGGATATTTCCTTTGGCCCTATAGTCTTCAAAGGAATCCGAAATATCTGTTCTCAGATTCCACAGAAATAAGGCTAGCAAAGAGATCCACGAAATACGGATGTAACTTTTTGAGATGAATTAACAGAACACTAAGCAGTTTCTGAGAAACCTTCTTTCCAGATTTCATTTGAGGATATTTCCTTTTTCACCATAGCCCTCTATGGGCCTCCAAATATCACTTTGCCAATTCCTCAAGAACTGAATTAGCGAAAGGCTTCTTGAGGGGAAAGCTGTAACTCTGTGAGATGATTTCACAGAACACAAAGTAGTTTCTCAGAAAGCTTCTTTCTCTTTGTTATCGGAGGATATTTCCTTTGGCCCTATAGTCTTCCAAGGGATCCGAAATATCTTTTCTCAGATTCCACAGAAATAAGGCTAGCAAAGAGATCCACGAAATACAGATGTAACTCTGTGAGTGGAAGTCACACATCACAGAGCAGTTTCTCAGAGAGCTTCTTTCCAGATTTCATTTGAGGATACTTCCTTTTTCACCATAGCCCTCTATGGGCTTCCAAATATCTCTTTGCCAATACCACAAGAACTGTCTTAGCGAAAGGCTTCTTGAGGGGAAACCTGTAACTCTGTGAGATGATTTCAGGGAAAACAAAGAAGTTTCTCAGAAAGCTTCTTTCTCTTTGTAATCGGAGGTTATTTCCTTTGGCCCTATACTTATCAAAGGGATCCGAAATATGTGTTCTCAGATTCCACAGATATAAGTCTAGCAAAGAGATCCATGTAATAAAGATGTAACTCTGTGAGTGGAAGTGACACATCACAGAGCAGTTTCTCAGAAAGCTTCTTTCCAGATTTCATGTGAGGGTATTTCCTTTTTCACCATAGCCCTGTAGGGGCTTCCAAATATCACTTTGCCAATTCCACAAGAACTCCCTAGGGAAAGCCTTCCTGAGGGGAACGCTGTAACTCTGTGAGATGATTTCACAGAACACAAAGAAGTTCTCAGAAAGCTTCTTTGTCATTGTTATGGGAGGATATTTCCTTTTGTCCTATAGTCTTCAAAGGAATCCGAAATATCTGTTCTCAGATTCCACAGAAATAGGGCTAGGAGAGAGATCCACGAAATACCGATGTAACTCTGTGAGTGGAAGTGACACATCACAGAGCAGTTTCTCAGAAAGCTTCTTTCCAGATTTCATCTGAGGATATTTCCTTTTTCACCATAGCCCTGTATGGGCTTTCAAATATCACTTGGCCAATTCCTCAAGAACTGTCTTAGCGAAAGGCTTCTTGAGGGGAAAGCTGTAACTCTGTGAGATGATTTCACAGAATACAAAGAAGTGTCTCAGAAAGCTTCTTTCTCTTTGTTATCGGAAGATATTTCATTTGGCCCTATAGTCTTCAAAGGGATCCGAAATATCTGTTCTCAGATTCCATGGAAATAAGTCTAGCAAAGAGATCCAAGAAATACAGATGTAACGCTGTGAGAGGAAGTCACACATCACAGAGCAGTTTCTCAGAAAGCTTCTTTCCAGATTTCATCAGAGGATATTTCCTTTTTCACCATAGCCCTCTATGGGCTTCCAAATATCACTTTGCCAATTCCACAAGAACTGTCTTAGCAAAAGGCTTCCTGAGGGTAAAGCTGTAACTCTGTGAGATGTTTTCACAGAACACAAAGAAGTTTCTCAAAAATCTTCTTTCTCTTTGTTATCGGAGGATATTTCCTTTGGCCCTATAGTCTTCAATGGGATCCGAAATATCTGTTCTCAGATTCCACAGAAATAAGACTAGCAAGGAGATCCACGTAATAAAAATATAACTCTGTGAGTGGAAGTCACAAATCACAGAGCTGTTTCTCAGAAAGCTTCTTTCCAGATTTCATCGGAGGATATTTCCTTTTTCACCATAGCCCTCTATGGGCTTCCAAATATCACTTTGCCAATACCACAAGAACTGTCTTAGCGAAAGGCTTCTTGAGGGGAAAGCTGTAACTCTGGGAGATGATTTCACAGAACACAAAGAAGTTTCTCAGAAAGCTTCTTTCTGTTTGTTATCGGAGGATATTTCCTTTGGCCCTATAGTCTTTAAAGGGATCCGAAATATCTGTTCTCAGATTCCACAGAAATAAGGCTAGCAAAGAGATCCACGAAATACTGATGTAACTCTGTGAGATAAATTAACACAACACTAAGCAGTTTCTCAGAAAGCTTCTTTCCAGATTTCATCTGAGGATATTTCCTTTTTCACCATAGCCCTCTTTGGGCTTCCACATATCACTTTGCCAATTCCACAAGAACTGTCTTAGCGAAAGGCTTCTTGAGGAGAAAGCTGTAACTCTGTGAGATGATTTCACAGAACACAAGGTAGTTTCTCAGAAAGCTTCTGTCTCTTTGTTATAGGAGGATATTTCCTTTAACCCTATAGTCTTCAAAGGGATCCGAAATATCTGTTCACAGATTCCAGAGAAATAAGGCTACCATAGAGATCCATGAAATACAGATGTAACTCTGTGAGATAAATTAACAGAACACTAAGCGGTTTTCAGAAAGCTTCTTTCCAGATTTCATCTGAGGATATTTCCTTTTTCACAATTGCCCTCTTATGGGCTTCCAAATATCGCTTAGCCAATTCGACAAGAACTGTCTTAGCGAAAGGATTCTTGAGGGGAAAGCTGTAACTCTGTGAGATGATATCACAGGACAAAAACAAGTTTCTCACAAAGCCTCTTTCTCTTTGTAATTGGGGGATATATCCTTTGGCTCTATATTCTTCAAGGGATCCGAAATATCTGTTCTCAGATCCCACAGAAATAAGGCTAGCAAAGAGATTCATGAAATACAGATGTAACTCTGTGAGTGGAAGTCACGCTTCAGAGAGCAGTTTCTCAGAAAGCTTCTTTCCAGATTTCATCTGAGGATATTTCCTTTTTCAACATAGCCTTCTATGGGCTTCCGCATATCCCTTGCTAGTCCCACAAGAACTGTCTTAGCGAAAGGCTTCTTGAGGGGAAAGCTGTAACTCTGTGAGATGATTTCACAGAACACAAACAAGTTTCTCAGAAAGCTTCTTTCTCTTTGTTATCGGAGGATATTTCCTTTGGCCCTATAGTCTTCAAAGGGATCCGAAATATCTGTTCTCAGATTCCACAGAAATAAGGCTAGCAAAGAGATCCACGAGATGAAGATGTAACTATGAGAGTGGAAGTCAAACAACACACCGCAGTTTCTCAGAAAACTTTCCAGATTTTATCTGAGGATATTTCCTTTTTCAGCATAGCCCTCTATGGGCTTCCAAATATCACTTTGCCAATTCCACAAGTACTGTCTTAGCGAAAGGCTTCTTGAGGGGAAAGCTGTAACTCTGTGAGATGATTTCACAGAACACAAAGAAGTTTAACAGAAAGGTTCTTTCTCTTTGTTATCGGAGGATATTTCCTTTGGCCCTATAGTCTTCAAAGGGATCCGAAATATCTGTTCTCAGATTCCACAGAAATAAGGCTAGCAAAGTGATCGACGAAATACCGATGTAACTCTGTGAGTGGAAGTCACACATCACAGAGCAGATTCTCAGAAAGCTTCTTTCCAGATTTCATCTGAGGATATTTCCTTTTTCACCATAGCCCTCTATGGGCTTCCAAATATCACTTTGCCAATTCCACAAGAAGTGTCTTAGACAAAGGCTTCTTGAGGGGAAAGCTGTAACTCTGTGGGATGATTTCACAGAACACAAAGCAGTTTCTCAGAAAGCTTCTTTCTCTTGTTATCGGAGGATATTTCCTTTGTCCCTATAGCCTTCAAACGGATCCGAAATATCTGTTCTCAGATTCCACAGAAATAAGGCTAGCAATGAGATCAACGAAATACCGATGTAACTCTGTGAGATGAATTAACAGAACACTAAGCAGTTTCTCGGAAAGCTTCTTTCCAGGTTTCATCTGAGGATATTACCTTTTTCACCATAGCCCTCTAGGGCTTCCAAATATCACTTTCCCAATTCCAGAAGAACTGTCTTAGTGAAAGGCTTCTTGAGGGGAAAGCTGTAACTCTGTGAGATGATTTCACAGAATAGAAAGAAGTTTCTCAGAAAGCTTGTTTCTCTTTGTTTTCGGAGGATATTTCCTTTAGCCCTATATTCTTCTAAGGGATCCGAAATATCTGTTCTCAGTTTCCACAGTAATAAGGCTAGCAAAGAGATCCACGAAATACAGCTGTAAATCTGTGAGTGGAAGTCACACATCACAGAACACTTTCTCAGAAATCTTCTTTCCCGATTTCATCTGAGGATATTTCCTTTTTTACCATAGCCCTCTATTGGCTTCCAAATATCACTTTGCCAAT
The DNA here is from genome assembly GCF_003255815.1 of Theropithecus gelada. Taxonomy (NCBI): domain Eukaryota; kingdom Metazoa; phylum Chordata; class Mammalia; order Primates; family Cercopithecidae; genus Theropithecus; species Theropithecus gelada. The sequence continues at coordinate 45,191,584 of NC_037676.1, read as the reverse complement.
TCCACAAGAACTGTGTTAGCGAAAGGCTTCTTGAAGGGAAGGCTGTAACTCTTTGAGGTGATTTAACAGAACACAAGGAAGTTTCTCAGAAAGCTTCTTTCTCTTTGTTATCGGAGGATATTTCCTTTCGCCCTATAGTCCTCAAAGGGATCCGAATTATCTGTTCTCAGATTCCACAAACATGAGGCTAGCATAGAGATCCATGAAATGCAGATGTAACTCTGTGAGATGAATTAACAGAACACTAAGCAGTTTCTCAGAAAGCTTCTTTCCAGATTTCATCTGAGGATAATTCCTTTTTCACCATAGACCTCTATGGGCTTCCTAATAAAACTTGGCCTATTCCACAAGAACTGTCTTAGCGAAAGGCTTCTAAGGGGAAAGCTGTAACTCTGTGAGATGAATTCACAGAACACAAGGAAGTTTCTCAGAAAGCTTCTTTCTCTTTGTTATCGGAGGATATTTCCTTTGGCCCTGTAGTCTTAAAGGCATCGGAAATATCTGTTCTCAGATTCCACAGAAATAAGGGTAGCAAAGAGATCCAAGAAATACAGATGTAACTCTGTGAGATGAATTAACAGAACACTAAGCAGTTTCTCAGAAAGCTTCTATCCAGATTTCATCTGAAGATATTTCCTTTTTCACCCTAGCCCTATATGGGCTTCCAAATATCAATTTGCCAATTCCACAGGAACTGTCTTAGCGAAAGGCTTATTGAGGGGAAAGCTGTAACTCTGTGAAATTATTTCTCAGAACACAAAGAGGTTTCTCAGAAAGCTTCTTTCTCTTTCTTATTGGAGGATATTTCTTTGGCCCTAGAGTCTTCAAAGGGTTCCGAAATATCTGTTCTCATATTCCACAGAAATAAGGCTAGCAAAGAGATCATCGAAATACAGATGTATCTCTGTGAGATGAATGAACAGAACACTAAGCAGTTTCTCAGAAAGCTTCTTTCCAGATTTCATCTGTGGATATTTCCTTTTTCTACATGGCCCTCTATGGGCTTCCAAATATCACTTTGCCAATTCCACAAGACCTGTCTTAGCGAAAGGCTTCTTGAGGGGCAAGCTGTAACTCCGTGAGATGATGTCACAGAACACGAAGAAGTGTTTCAGAACGCTTCTTTCTCTTTGTTATCGGAGGATATTTCCTTTGGCCCTATAGTTTTCAAAAATCTACGAAATATCTGTTCTCAGATTCCACAGAAATAAGGCTAGCAAAGAGATCCACGTAATACAGATGTAACTCTGTGAGATGAATTAACAGAACTCTCAGCAGTTTCTCAGAAATCTTCTTTCCAGATTTCATCTGAGGATATTTCCTTTTTCACCATAGACCTCTATGGGATTCCAAATATCACTTTGCCAATTCCACAAGAACTGTCTTAGCGAAAGGCTTCTTGAGGGGAATGCTGTAACTCTGTGAGATGATTTCAGGGAACACAAAGAAGTTTCTCAGAAAGCTTCTTTCTCTTTGTAATCGGAGGATATTTCCTTTCGCCCTATAGTCTTCAAAGGAATCCGAAATACTGTTCTCAGATTCCACAGAAATAAGGCTAGCAAAGAGATCCATGAAATACATATGTAAATCTCTGAGTGGAAGTCACACATCACAGAGCAGTTTCTCAGAAAGCTTCTTTCCAGATTTCATCAGAGGATATTTCCTTTTTCACCATAGCCCTCTATCGGCTTCCAAATATGACTTTGCCAATTCCACAAGAAGTGTCTTAGCGAAAGGCTTCTTGAGGGGAAAGCTGTAACTCTGTTAGGTGATTTCACAGAACACAAAGAAGTTTCTCAGAAAGCTTCTTTCTCTTTGTTATCGGAGTATATTTCCTTTGGCCCTATAGTCCTCAAAGGGATCCGAAATATCTGTTCTCAGATTCCACAGAAATGTGGCTAGCATAGAGATCCATGAAATACAGATGTAACTCTGTGAGATGAATTAACAGAACACTAAGCAGTTTCTACGAAAGCTTCTTTCCAGATTTCATCTGAGGATATCTCCTTTTTCATCATAGGCCTCTATGGGCTTCGAAATATCACTTTGCCAATTCCACAAGAACTGTCTTAGCGGAAGGCTTCTTGAGGGGAAAGCTGTAACTCTGTGAGATGATTTCACAGAACACAAAGAAGTGTGTCAGAAAGCTTCTTTCTCTTTGTTATCGGAGGATATTTCCTTTGGCCCTATAGTCTTCAAAGGGATCCGAAACATCTGTTCTCAGATTCCACAGAAATAAGGCTAGCAAAGAGATCCACGAAATACAGATGTAACTCTGTGAGTGGAATTCATACATCACAGAGCAGTTTCTCAGAAACTTCTTTCCAGATTTCATCTGAGGATATTTCCTTTTTCAACATAGCCCTCTATGGGCTTCGAAATATCACTTTGCCAATTCCACAAGAACTGTCTTAGCCAAAGGCTTCTTGAGGGGAAAGCTGTAACTCTGTGAGATGATTTCACAGAACACAAAGAAGTTTCTCAGAAAGCTTCTTTCTCTTTGTATTCGGAGGATATTTCCTTTGGCCCTATAGTCTTCAAAGGAATCCAAAATATATGTTCTCAGACTCCACAGAAAAGAGGCTAGCAAAGAGATCCACGAAATACAGATGTCAATCGGTGAGTGGAAGTCACACATCACAGAGCAGTTTCTCAGAAAGCTTCTTTCCAGATTTCATCTGAGGATATTTCCTTTTTCACCATAGCCCTCTACGGGCTTCCAAATATCACTTTGCCAATTCCCCAAGAACTGTCTTAGCGAAAGTCTTCTTGAGGGGAAAGCTGTAACTCTGTGAGATGATTTCACAGAACACAAAGAAATTTCTCAGAAAGCTTCTTTCTCCTTGTTATCGGAGGAAAATTCCTTTGGCCCTATAGTCTTCAAAGGGATCCGAAATATCTGTTCTCAGATTCCACAGAAATAAGGCTAGCAAAGACATGCACGAAATAGAGATGTAACTCGGTGAGTGGAAGTCACACGTCACAGAGCAGATACTCAGAAAGCTTCTTTCCAGATTTCATCTGAGGATATTTCCTTTTTCAGCATAACCCTCTATGGGCTTCCAAATATCACTTTGCCAATTCCACAAGAACTTTCTTAGCGAAAGGCTTCTTGAGGGGAAAGCTGTAACTCTGTGAGATGATTTCACAGAACACAGAGAAGTTTCTCAGTAAGCTTCTTTCTCTTTGTTGTCAGACGATATTTCCTTTGGTCCTATACTCTTCAAAGGGATCCGAAATATCTGTTGTCAGATTCCACAGAAATAAGGCTAGCAAAGAGATCCACGAAATACAGATGTAACTCTGTGAGTGGAAGTCAAACATCCCAGAGCAGTTTCTCAGAAAGCTTTTTTCCAGATTTCATCTGAGGATAATTTTTTTTTTCACCATCGCCCTCTAAGGGCTTCCAAATATCACTTTGCCAATTCCACAAGAACTGTCTTAGCGAAAGGCTTCTTGAGGGGAAATCTGTAACTCTGTGAGATGATTTCACAGAACACCAAGAAGTTTCTCAGAAGGCTTCTTTCTCTTTGTTATCGGAGGATATTTCCTTTGGCCCTATAGTCTTCAAATGTATCCGATATATCTGTTCTCATATTCCACAGAAATAAGGCTAGCAAAGAGATCCAGGAAATACAGATGTAACTCTGTGAGTTGAATTAAGAGAACACTAAGCAGTTTCTCAGAAAGCTTCTTTCCAGATTTCAT
>NC_037676.1:45176363-45187462 GCF_003255815.1 Theropithecus gelada | reverse complement strand
GTCTTAACGAAAGGCTTCTTGAGGGGAAAGCTGTAACTCTGTGAGATGATTTCACAGAACAAAAAGAAGTTTCTCAGAAACCTTCCTTCTCTTTGTTATCGGAGGATATTTCCTTTGGCCATATAGTCTTCAAAGGGATCCGAAATATCGGTTCTCAGATTTCTCAGAAATAAGGCTAGCAAAGAGATCCGCGAAATACAGATGTAATTCTGTGAGATGAATTCACAGAACACTAAGCAGTTTCTCAGAAAGCTTCTTTCCAGATTTCAGCTGGGGATATTTGCCTTTTCACCATACCCCTATATGGGCTTCCATATATCATTTTCCCAATTCCACAAAAACTGTCTTAGCGAAAGGCTACCTGACGGGAAAGCTGTAGCTCTGTGAGATGATTTCACATAACACAAAGAACTTTCCAAGAAAGAATCTTTCTATTTGTTACCGGAGTGTATTTCCTTTGGCCCTGTAGTCTTCAAAGGGATCCGAAATATCTGTTCTCAGATTCCACAGAATTAAGGCTAGCAAAGAGATCCACGAAATACAGCTGTAACTCTGTGAGATGAATTAACGGGACACTAAGCAGTTTCTCAGAAAGCTTCTTTCCAGATTTCAGCCTAGGATATTTCCTTTTTCACCATAGCCCTCTATGGGCTTCCCAATATCACTTTGCCAATTCCACAAGAAATGACTTAGCGAAAGGCTTCTGGAGGGGAAAGCTGTAACTCTGTGAGATGATTTCACAGAACACAAAGAAGTTTATCAGAAAGCTTCTTTCTCTTTCTTTTCGGAGGATATTTCCTTAGGCCCAATAGTCCTCAAAGGGATCTGAAATATCTGTTCTCAGATTCCACAGAAATAAGGCTAGCAAAGAGATCCACGATATACATATGTAACTCCACGAAATACAGATGTAACTCTTTGAGATGAATTAACAGAACACTAAGCAGTTTCTCAAAAAGCTTCTTTCCAGATTTCATCTGAGGATATTTCCTTTTTCACCATAGCCCTCTATGGGCTTCCAAATATCACTTTGCCAATTCCACAAGAACTGTCTTAGCAAAAGGCTTCTTGAGGGGAAAGCTGTAACTCTGTGAGATGATTTCACAGAACACAAAGAAGTTTCTCAAAAATCTTCCTTCTCTTTTTTACCAGAGGATATTTCCTTTGGTCCTATAGTCTTCAAAGGGATCCGAAATATCTGTTCTCAGACTCCACAGAAATAAGGCTAGCAAAGAGATCCATGAAATACAGTTGTAACTCTGTGGGATGAATTAACAGAATACTAAGCAGTTTCTCAAAAAGCTTCTTTCCAGATTTCAGCTGAGGATATTGCCTTTTTCAGCATAGCCCTCTATGGTCTTCCAAATATCCCTTTGGCAATTCCACAAGAAATATCTTAGCGAAAGGCTTCTTGAGGGAAAGCTGTAACTCTGTGAGATGATTTCACAGGACAGAAAGAATGTTCTCAGAAAGCTTCTTTCTCTTTGTTACCGGAGGATATTTCCTTTGGCCCTATAGTGTTCAAAGGGTTCCGAAATATCTCTTCTCAGATTCCACATAAATAAGGCTAGCAAAGAGATCCACAAAATACAGATGTAACTCTGTGAGTGGAAGTCACACATCACATAGCAGTTTCTCAGAAAGATTCTTTCCAGATTTCATCTGAGGATATTTCCTTTTTCACCATAGAACTCTAAGAGCTTCCAAATATCACTTGGCCAATGCCACAAATACTGTCTTAGCGAAAGGCTTCCTTAGGGGATAGCTGTAACTCAGTGAGATGTTTTCACAGGACACAAAGAAGTTTCTCAGAAAGCTTCTTTCTCTTTGTTACCGGAGGATATTTCCTTTGGCCATATAGTCTTCGAAGTGATCCGAAATATCTGTTCTCAGATTCCACAGAAATACGGCTAGCAAAGAGATCCATGAAATACAGATGTAACTCTGTGAGATGAATTAACAGAACTCTAAGCAGTTTCTCAGAAAGCTTCTTTCCAGATTTCATCTGAGGATATTTCCTTTTTCACCATAGCCCTCAAAGGGCTTCCAAATATCACTTTGCCAATTCCACAAGAACTGTCTTAGCGAAATGCTTCCTGAGGGGAAAGATGTAAATCTGTGAGATGATTTCACAGAACAGAAAGAAGTTTCTCAGAAAGCTTCTTTCTCTTTGTTACCGGAGGATATTTCCTTGGCCCTATAGTCTTTAAAGGAATCCTTAATATCTGTTCTCAGATTGTACAGAAATAAGGCTGGCAAAGAGATCCACAAAATACAGATGTAACTCTGTGTGTGGAAGTCACACATCACAGAGCAGTTTCTCAGAAAGGTTCTTTCCAGATTTCATCTGAGGATATTTCCTTTTTCACCATAGCCCTCTATGGGCTTGCAAATATCACTTTGCCAATTCCACAAGAACTGACTTGCAGAAAGGCTTCTTGAGGGGAATGCTGTAACTCTGTGACATGATTTCACAGAACATAAAGAAGTTTCTTAGAAAGCTGATTTCTCTTTGTTATCGGAGGATATTTCCTTTGGTCCTATGGACTTCAAAGTGATCCGAAATCTCTGTTCTCAGTTCCCACAGAAATAAGGCTAGCAAAGAGATCCACGAAATACAGATGTAACTCTGTGAGATGAATTAACGGAACACTAAGCAGTTTCTCAGAAAGCTTCTTTCCAGACTTCATCTGAGGATGTTTCCTTTTTCACCATGGCCCTCTATGGACTTCCAAATATCACTTTGCCAATTCCAGAAGAACTGTCTTAGGGAAAGGCTTCTTGAGGGGAAAGGTGTAACTCTGTGAGATGATTTTACAGAACACAAAGAAGTTTCTCAGAAAGCTTCTTTCTCTTTGTTATCGGAGGTTATTTCCTTTGGCCCTATGGTCTTTAAAGGGATCCGAAATATCTGTTCTCAGATTAAACAGAAATAAGGCTAGCAAGGAGATACACGACATACAGATGTAACTCTGTGAGATGAATTAACACAACACTAAGCAGTTTCTCAGAAAGCTTCTTTCCAGATTTCATCTGAGGATATTTCCTTTTTCACCATAGACCTCTAAGGGCTTCCAAATATCATTTTGCCAATTCCACAAGAAATGTCTTAGCAAAAGGCTTCTTGAGGGGAAAGCTGTAACTCTGTGAGATGATTTCACAGAACACAAAGAAGTTTCTCAGAAATCTTCCTTCTCTTTTTTACCACAGGATATTTCCTTTGGTCCTATAGTCTTCAAAGGGATCCGAAATATCTGTTCTCAGATTCCACAGAAATAAGGCTAGCAAAGAGATCCATGAAATACAGATGTAACTCTGTGGGATGCCTTAACAGAACACTAAGAAGTTTCTCAAAAAGCTTCTTTCCAGATTTCAGCTGAGGGTATTGCCTTTTTCACCATAGTCCTCTATGGGCTTCCAAATATCCCTTTGGCAATTCCACAAGAAATATCTTAGCGACAGGCTTCTTGAGGGAAAGCTGTAACTCTGTGAGATGATTTCACAGGACAGAAAGAAGTTTCTCAGAAAGCTTGTTTCTCTTTGTTACCGGAGGATATTTCCTTTGGCCCTATAGTCTTCAAAGGGATCCAAAATATCTGTTCTGAGATTCCACAGAAATAAGGCTAGCAAAGAGATCCACGAAATACAGATGTAACTCTGTGAGATGAATTAACAGAACACTAAGCAGTTTCTCAGAAAGATTCTTTCCAGATTTCAGCTGAGGATATTTCCTTTTTCACCATAGCCCTCTATGGGGTTCCAAATATCACTTTGCCAATTCCACAAGAACTGTCTTAGAGAAAGGCTTTTGAGGGGAAAGCTGTAACTCTGTGAGATGATTTCAGAGAACACAAAGAAGTTTTTCAGAAAGCTTCCTTCTCTTTGTTATCGGAGGATGTTTCCTTTGGCCCTATAGTCTTCAAAGGGATCCGAAATATCGGTTCTCAGATTTCACAGAAATAAGGCTAGCAAAGAGATCCACGAAATACAGATGTAACTCTGTGACATGAATTAAGAGAACACTAAGCAGTTTCTCAGAAAGCTTCTTTCCAGATTTCAGCTGGGGATATTTGCTTTTTCACCGTAACCCTCTATGGGCTTCCAAATATCACTTTGCATATTCCACAAGAACTGTATTATCGAAAGGCTTCCTGAGGGGAAGGCTGTAACTCTGTGAGATGATTTCACAGAACACAAAGAAGTTTCTCAGAAAGCTTCTTTCTCTTTGTTACCGGAGGATATTTCCTTTGCCCTGTAGTCCTCAAAGGGATCCGAAATATCTGTTCTCAGATTTCACAGAAATAAGCCTAGAAAAGAGATCCACGAAATACAGATGTAACTCTGTCAGTGGAAATCAAACATCACCGAGCAGTTTCTCAGAAAGCTTCTTTCCACATTTCATCTCAGGATATTTCCTTTTTCACCATAGCCCTCTGTAGGCTTCCAAATATCACTTTGCCAATTCCACAAGAAATGTCTTAGCGAAAGGCTTCCTGAGAGGAAAGCTGTAACTCTGTGAGATGATTTCACAGAACACAAACAAGTTTCTCAGAAAGTTTCTTTCTCTTTGTTATCGGAGGATACTTCCTTTGGCCCTATAGTCTTAAAGGGATCCGAAATATCAATTATCAGATTCCACAGAAATAAGGCTAGCAAAGAGATCCACGAAAACCTGATGTAACTCTCTGAGATGAATTAACTGAACACTAAGCAGTTTCTCAGAAAGCTTCTTTCCAGATTTCATCTGAGGATATTTCCTTTTTCACCTTAGACCTCTACGGGCTTCCAAATATCACTTTGCCAATTTCTCAAGAACTGTCTTAGAGAAAGGCTTCTTAAGGGGAAAGCTGTAACTCTGTGTGATGATTTCACAGTACACAAAGAAGTTTCTCAGAAAGCTTCTTTCTCTTTGTCGTCGGAAGATATTTCCTTTGGCCCTATAATCTTCAACGGGATCCGAAGTATCTGTTCTCAGATTCCACAGAAATAAGGCTAGCAAAGAGACCCACGAAATACAGATGTAACTCTGTGTAATGAATTAACAGAACACTAAGCAGTTTCTCAGAAAGATTCTTTCCAGATTTCATCTGAGGATATTTCCTTTTTCACCATAGCCCTCTATGGGCTTCCAAATATCACTTTACGTATTCCAGAAGAACTGTCTTAGCGAAAGGCTTCTTGAGGGGAAACCTGTAACTCTGTGAGATGATTTCACAGAACAGAAAGAAGTTTCTCAGAAAGCTTCTTTCTCTTTGTTATCGGAGGATATTTCCTTTGGCCCTATAGTATTCAAAGGGATCCGAAATATCTGTTCTCAGATGCCACAGAAATAAGGCTAGCAAAGAGATCCATGAAATACAGATGTAACTGTGAGTGGAAGTCACACATCACAGAGCAGTTTCTCAGAAATGTTCTTTCCAGATTTCATCTGAGGATATTTCCTTTTGACCATGGCCCTCTATCGGCTTCCAAATATCACTTTGCCAATTCCACAAGTATTGGCTTAGAGAAAGGCTTCTACAGGGGAAAGCTGTAACTCTGTGAGATGATTTCACAGAACACAAAGAAGTTTCTAAGAAAGCTTCTTTCTCTTTGTTTTCGGAGGATATTTCCTTTGGCCCTATAGTCTTCAAAGGGATCCGAAATATCTGTTCTCAGATTCCACAGAAATAAGGCTAGCAAAGTGATCCACGAAATACAGATGTAACTCTGTGAGATGAATTAACAGAACACTAAGCAGTTTCTCAGAAAGCTTCTTTACAGATTTCATCTGAGGGTATTTCCTTTTTCAGCATAGCCCTCTATGTGCTTCCAAATATCACTTTGCCAAGTCCACAAGAACTCTCTTAGCGAAAGACTTCTTGAGATGAAAGCTGTAACTCTGTGAGATGATTTCACAGAACACAAAGAAGTTTCCCAGAAAGCTTCTTTCTCTTTGTTATCGGAGGATATTTCCTTTGGCCCTATAGTCTTCGAAGGGATCCGAAATATCGGTTCTCAGATTCCACAGAAATAAGGCTAGCAAAGAGATCCACGAAATACAGATGAAACTCTGTGAGGTGAATTTACAGAACACTAAGCAGTTACTCAGAAAGCTTCTTTCCAGATTTCATGTGAGGATATTTCCTTTTTCACCATAGCCCTCTATGGGCTTACAAGTATCACTTTGCCAATTACAGAAGAACTGTCTTAGGGAAAGGCTTCTTGAGCGGAAAACTGTAACTCTGTGAGATGATTTCACAGAACACAAAGAAGTTTCTCATAAAGCTTCTTTCTCTTTGTTACCGTAAGATATTTCCTTTGGCCCTATAGTCTTCAAAGGGATCCGAAATATCTGTTCTCAGATGCCACAGAAATAAGGCTAGCAAAGAGATCCACGAAATACAGATGTAACTCTGAGAGATGAATTAAGAGAACAGTAAGCAGTTTCTCAGAAAGCTTCTTTCCAGATTTCATCTGAGGATATTTCGTTTTTCACCATAGCCCTCTATGGGCTTCCAAATATCACTTTGCCAATTCCACAAGAACAGACTTAGAGAAAGGCTTCTGAGGGGAAAGCTGTAACTCTGTGAGATGATTTCACAGAACACAAAGAAGTTTCTCAGAAAGCTTCTTTCTCTTTGTAATCGGAAGATAGATCCTTTGGCCTATAGTCTTCAAATGGATCGGAAATATCTGTTCTCAGATACCACAGAAATAAGGCTAGCAAAGAGGTCCACGAAACACAGTTGTAACTCTGTGAGATGAATTAACAGAACACTATGCAGTTTCTCAGAAAGCTTCTTTCCAGATTTCATTTGAGGATATTTCCTTTTTGACCATAGCCCTCTATGGGCTTCCAAATATCACTGTGCCAATTCCACAAGAAATGACTTAGCGAAAGGCTTCTTGAGGGGAAAGCGGTAACTCTGTGAGATGATTTCACAGAACACAAAGAAGTTTCTCAGAAAGCTTCTTTCTCTTTGTTATCGGAGGATATTTCCTTTGGCCCTATAGTCTTCAAAGGCATCCGAAATATCTGTACACAGGTTCAACAGAAATAAGGCTAGCAAAGAGATCCACGAGATACAGATGTAACTCTGTGAGTGGAAGTCACACATCACAGAGCAGTTTCTCAGAAAGCTTCTTTCCAGATTTCATCTGAGGATATTTCCTTTTTCACCATAGCCCTCTATGGGCTTCCAAATATCACTTTGCCAATTCCACAAAGACTGACTTAGCGAAAGGCTTCTTGAGGGGAAAGCTGTAACTCTGTGAGATGATTTCACAGAACACAAAGTAGTTTCTCAGAAAGCTTCTTTCTCTTTGTTTTCGGAAGATAATTCCTTTGGCCCTAATGTCTTCAAAGGGATCGGAAATATCTGTTCTCAGCTTCCATAGAAATAAGGCTAGCAAAGAGATCCACGAAATACAGATGTAACTCTGTGAGGTGAATTAACAGAACACTAAGCAGTTTCTCAGAAAGGTTCTTTCCAGATTTCATCTGAGGATATTTCCTTTTTGACCATGGACCTCTATGGGCTTCCAAATATCACTTTGCCAATTCCACAAGAACAGACTTAGAGAAACGCTTCTTGAGGGGAAAGCTGTAAGTCTGTGAGTTGATTTCACAGAACACAAGGAAGTTTCTCAGAAAGCTTCTTTCTCTTTGTTATCGGAAGATATATCCTATGGCCCTATAGTCTTCAAAGGGATCCGAAATATCTTTTCTCAGATTCCACAGAAATAAGGCTAGCAAAGAGATCCACGAAACACAGATGTAACTCTGTGAGATGAATTAACAGAACACTAAGCAGTTTCTCAGAAAGCTTCTTTCCAGATTTCTTCTGAGGATATTTGCTTTTTCACCATAGCCCTCTATGGGATTCCAAAGTTCACTTTGCCAATTCCACAAGAGCTGTGTTAGCGAAAGGCTTTTTGAGGGGAAAGCTGTAACTCTGTGAGATGATTTCACAGAACACAAAGTAGTTCCCCAGAAAGGTTCTTTCTATTTGTTACCGGAAGATATTTCCTTTGACCCTATAGTCTTCAAAGGGATCCGAAATATCTGTTCTCAGATTCCACAAAAATAAAGCTAGCAAAGAGATCCACGAAATACAGATGCAACTCTGTGAGTGGAAGTCACACATCTCAGTGCAGTTTCTCAGAAAGGTTCTTTCCAGATTTCATCTGAGGATATTTCCTTTTTCAGCATAGCCCTCTATGGGATTCCAAATATCACTTTGCCAATTCCACAAGAACTGACTTAGCGAAAGGCTTCTTCAGGGGAAAGCTGTAACACTGTGAGGTGATTTCACAGAACACAAAGAAGTTTCTGAGAAATCTTCTTTCTCTTTGTTATCGGAGGCTATTTCCTTTGGCCCTATACTCTTGAAACTGATCCGAAATATCTGTTCTCAGATTCCACAGAAATAAGGCTAGCAAAGAGATTCATGAAATACAGATGTCACTCTATGATAAGAATTAACAGAACACTAAGCAGTTTCCCAGAAAGCTTCTTTACAGATTTCAGCTGAGGATATTTCCTTTTTCACCGTAGCCCTCTACGGGTTTCCAAATATCACTTTGCCAATTCCAAAAGAACTGTCTTAGCGAAAGGCTTCCTGAGGGGAAAGCTGTAACTCTGTGAGATGATTTCACAGAACACAAAGAAGTTTCTCAGAAAGCTTCTTTCTCTTTGTTACCGGAGAATATTTCCTTTGTCCCTATAGTCTTCAAAGGGATCCGAAATATCTGTTCTCAGATTCCACAGAAATAAGGCTAGCAAAGAGATCCACGAAATACAGATGTAACTCTGTCAGTGGAAGTCACACATCACAGAGCAGATTCTCAGAAAGGTTCTTTCCCGAATTCATCTGAGGATATTTCCTTTTTCACCATAGCCCTCTAAGGGCTTCCTACTATCACATTGCCAATTCCACAAGAACTGACTTAGCGAAAGTCTTCTTGAGGGGAAAGCTGTAACTCTGTGAGATAATTTAACAGAACACAAAAAAGTTTCTCAGAAAGCTTCTTTCCCTTTTTTTGGGAGGAAATTTCCTTTGGCCCTATAGTCTTCAAAGGGATCCGAAATATCTGTTCTCAGATTACACAGTAATAAGGCTAGCAAAGAGATCCACGAAATACAGATGTAACTCTGTGAGATGAATTAACAGAACACTAAGCAGTTTCTTAGAAAGCTTCTTTCCAGATTTCAGTTGAGGATATTTCCTTTTTCACCATAGAACTCTATGGAATTCCAAATATCACTTTGCCGATTACACAGGAACTGTCTTAGCGAAAGGCTTCCGGAGGGGAAAGCTGTAACTCTGTGAGATGGTTTCACAGAACACAAAGAAGTTTCTCAGAAAGATTCTTTCTGTTTGTTATCGGAGGATATTTTCTTTGGCCCTATAGTCTTCAGAGGGATCCGAAATATCTGTTCTCAGATTCCACAGAAATAAGGCTAGCAAAGAGATCCACGAAATACAGATGTAACTCTGTGAGATGAATTAACACAACACTAAGCAGTTTCTCAGAAAGCTTCTTTCCAGATTTCATCTGAGGATATTTCCTTTTTCACCATAGGCCGCTAAGGGCTTCCAAATATCACATTGCCAATTCCACAAGAACAGTCTTAGCGAAAGGCTTTCTAAGGGAAAGCTGTACCTCTGTGAGATGATTTCACAGAACACAAAGGAGTTTCTCAGAAAGCTTCTTTCTCTTTTTTACCGGAGGATATTTCCTTTGGTCCTATAGTCCTCAAAGGGATCCGAAATATCTGTTCTCAGATTCCACAGAAATCAGGCTAGCTAAGAGATCCATGATATACAGATGTAACTCTGTGAGTGGAAGTCACACATCACAGAGCACTTTCTCAGACAGCTTCTTTCCAGATTTCGTCTGGGGATATTTCCTTTTTCACCATAGCCCTCTATGGGCTTCCCAATATCTCTTTGCCAATTCCACAAGAACTGACTCAGCGATAGGCTTCTTGAGGGGAAAGCTGTAACTCTGTGAGATGATTTCACAGAACACAAAGAAGTTTCTCAGAAAGATTCTTTCTCTTTGTTATCGGAGGATATTTCCTTTGGGCCTATAGTCTTCAAAGGGATCGGATATATCTGTTCTCAGGTTCCAGAGGAATAAGGCCAGCAAAGAGATCCACGAAACACAGATGTAACTCTGTGAGATCGATTAACACAACACTAAGCAGTTTCTCAGAAGGCTTCTTTCCAGATTTCATCTGAGGATATTTCCTTTTTCACCGTAGCCCTCTATGGGCTTCCAAATATCACTTTGCCAATTCCACAAGAACTATCTTAGCGAAAGGCTTCTTGAGGGGAAAGCTGTAACTCTGTGAGATGATTTCAGAGACCACAAAGAAGTATCTCAGAAAGCTTCTTTCTCTTTGTTATCGGAGGATATTTCCTTTGGCCCTGTTGTCTTCAACGGGATCCGAAATATCTGTTCTCAAATGCCACAGAAATAAGGCTAGCAAAGAGATCCACGAAATACAGATGTAACTCTGTGAGATGAATTAATAGAACACTAAGCAGTTTCTCAGAAACTTCTTTCCAGATTTCATCTGAGGATATTTCCTTGTTCACCATAGCCCTCTATGGGCTTCCAAATATCACTTTCCCAATTCCCCAAGAACTGTCTTAGCGAAAGGCTTCTTGAGGGGAAAGCTGTAACTCTGTGAGATGATTTCAAAGAACACAAAGAAGTTTCTCAGAAAGCTTCTTTCTCTTTGTTATCGGAGGATATTTCCTTTCGCCCTATAGTCTTCAAAGGGATCGGAAAAATCTGTTCTGAGATTCCACACAAATAAGGCTAGCAAAGAGTTCCACGAAATACAGATGTAACTCTGTGAGTTGAATTAACACAACACTAAGCGGATTCTCAGAAAGCTTCTTTCCAGATTTCATCTGAGGATATTTCCTTTTTCACCATAGCCCACTATGGGCTTCCAAATGTCACTTTGCCAATTGCAAAAGAACTCTCTTAGCGAAAGGCTTCCTGAGGGGAAAGCTGCAACTCTCTGAGATGATTTCACAGAACACAAAGAAGTTTCTCAGAAAGCTTCTTTCTCTTTTGTTATAGGAGGATATTTCTCT
>NC_037676.1:45158019-45175864 GCF_003255815.1 Theropithecus gelada | reverse complement strand
TCATCTGAGGATATTTCCTTTTTCACCACAGCCCTCTATGGGCTTCCAAATATCACTTTGCCAATTCCACAAGAACTGTCTTAGCGAAAGGCTTCTTGAGGAGAAAGCTGTAACTCTGTGAGATGATTTCACAGAACACAAAGAAGTTTCTCAGAAAGCTTCTGTCTCTCTGTTATCGGAGGATATTTCCTTCGGCCCTATAGCCTTCAAAGGGTTCCGAAATATCTGTTCTCAGATTCCACAGAAATAAGGCTAGCAAAGAGATCCACGAAATACAGATGTAACTCTGTGAGATGAATTAACAGAATACTAAGCAGTTTCTCAGGAAGATACTTTCCACATTTCATCTGAGGATATTTCCTTCTTCAACAGAGCCCTCTATGGGCTTCCAAATATCACTTTACCAATTCCATAAGAACTGTCTCAGCAAAAGGCTTCTTGAGGGAAGCTGTAATTCTGTGAGATGATTTCACAGAACACAGAGAAGTTTCTCAGAAAGCTTCTTTCTCTTTGTTATCGAAGGATATTTCCTTTGGCCCTATAGTCTTCAAACGGATCCGAAATATCTGTTCTCAGATTCCACAGAAATAAGGCTAGCAAAGAGATCCACTCAATACCGATGTAACTCTGTGATTGGAAGTCAGACATCACAAAGCAGTTTCTCAGAAAGCTTCTTTACAGTTTTTCTCAGAGGATAGTTCCTTTTTCACCATAGCCCTCTATGGGCTTCCGAATATCGCTTTGGGAATTCCACAAGAACAGGCTTAGCGAGCGACTTCTTGAGGGGTAAGCTGTAACTCTGTGAGATGAATTAACAGAACACTAAGCAGTTTCTCCGAAAGCTGCTTTCCAAATGTCATTTGAGGATACTTCCTTTTTCAGCATAGCCCTCTAAGGTGTTCCAAATATCACTTTGCAAATTTCACAAGAACTGTCTCAGCGAAAGTCTACTTGAGGGGAAAGCTGTAACTGTGTGAGATGATTTCACAGAACACAAAGAAGTTTCTCAGACAGCTTCTTTCTCTTTGTTACCGAATGATATTTCCTTTGGCCCTATAGTCTTCAAACGGATCCGAAATATCTGTTCTCAGATTCCACAGAAATAAGGCTAGCAAAGAGATCCACGCAATACAGATGTAACTCTGTGAGTGGAAGTCACACATCACAAAGCAGTTTCTCAGAAAGCTTCTTGCCAGTTTTTCTTGAGGATAATTCCTTTTTCACCATAGCCCTCCTTGGGCTTCCAAATATCACTTTGCGAATTCCACAACAACGGGCTTAGCGAGCGGCTTCTTGAGGGGAAAACTGTAACTCTTTGAGATGAATTTACAGAATACTAAGCAGTTTCTCAGAAAGCTTCTTTCCAGATTCATCTGAGCATATTTCCTTTTTCACCATAGCCCTCTATGGGCTTCCAAATATCACTTTGTGAATTCCACAAGAACAGGCTTAGCGAGCAGCTTCTTGAGGGGAAAGCTTTATATCCGTGAGATGAATTATGAGAACACTAAGCAGTTTCTCAGAAAGCTTCTTTCCAGATTTCAACTAAGGATATTTCCTTTTTCACCATAGGTCTCTATGGGATTAAAAATAACACTTTGCAAATTCCACAAGAACTACCTTAGCTAAAGGCTTCTTGAGGGGAAAGGTGTAACACTATGAGATGATTTCACAGAACACAAAAAAATTTCTCAGAAAGATTCTTTCTCTTTTTTATCGGAGGATATTTCCTTTGGCCCTATAGTCTTCAAAGGGATCCGAAATATCTGTTTTCAGATTCCACAGAAATAAGGCTAGCAAAGAGATCCACGAAATACAGATGTAACTCTATGACTGGAAGTCACATATCCCAAAGCAGTTTCTCAGAAAGCTTCTTTCCAGTTTTTCTCTGAGTATATTTCCTTTTTCACCATAGCCCTCTATGGGTTTCCAAATATCACTTTGCGAGTTCCACAAGAACAGGCTTAGCGAGCGGCTTCTTGAGGGGAAAGCTGTAACTCTGTGAGATGAATTCACAGAACACTAATCAGTTTCTCAGAAAGCTTCTTTCCAGATTTCATCTGAGGATATTTCCTTTTTCAGCATAGCCCTCTATGGGCTTCCAAATATCACTTTGCAAATTCCACAAGAACTGTCATAGCGAAAGGCTTCTTGAGGGGAAAGCTGTAATTCTGTGAGATGATTTCACCGAACACAAAGAAGTTTCTCAGAAAGCTTCTCTCTCTTTGTTATCGGAGGATATTTCCTTAGGCCCTATAGTCTTCAAAGGGATCCGAAATATCTGTTCTCAGATTCCACAGAAATAAGGTTAACAAAGAGATCCACGAAATACAGATGTAACTCTGTGAGTGGAAGTCACACATCACAAAGCAGTATCTTAGAAATCTTCTTTTCAATTTTTTTCTTAGGATATTTCCTTTTTCACCGTAGCCCTCTAAGGGCTTCCAAATATCACTTTGCGAATTCCACAAGAACAGGCTTAGCGAGCGGCTTCTTGAGGGGAAAGCTGTAGCTCTGTGAGATGAATTCACAGAACACTAAGCAGTTTCCCAGAAAGCTTCTTTCCAGATTTCATCTGAGGATATTTCCTTTTTCAGCATAGCCCTCTATGGGCTTCCAAATATCACTTTGCAAATTCCACAAGAACTGTCATAGCGAAAGGCTTCTTGAGGGGAAAGCTGTAATTCTGTGAGATGATTTCACAGAACACAAAGAAGTTTCTCAGAAAGCTTCTTTCTCTTTGTTATCGGAGGATATTTCCTTTGGTCCTATAGTCTTCAAAGGGTTCCGAAATATCTGTTGTCAGATTCCACAGAAATAAGGCTAGCAAAGACATCCACGAAATACCGATTTAACTCTGAGAGTGGAAGTCACACATCACAAAGCAGTATCTTAGAAAGCTTCTTTTCAGTTTTTCTCTTAGGATATTTCCTTTTTCACCGTAGCCCTCTATGGGCTTCCAAATGTCACTTTGCGAATTCCACAAGAACAGGCTCAGCGAGCGGCTTCTTGAGGGAAAGCTGTAACTCTGTGAGATGAATTCACAGAACACTAAGCAGTTTCTCAGAAAGCTTCTTTCTCTTTGTTATCAGAGGATATTTCCGTTGGCCCTATAGTCTTCAAAGGGATCCGAAATGTCTGTTCTCAGATTCCACAGAAATAAGGCTAGCAAAGAGATCCACGAAATACAGATGTAACTCTGTGAGTGGAAGTCACACATCACAAAGCAGTTTCTCAGAAAGCTTCTTTCCAGATTTCATCTGAGGATATTTCCTTTTTCACCATAGCCCTCTATGGGCTTCCAATTATCACTTTGCCAATTCCACAAGAACTGTCTTAGCGAAAGGCTTTTGAGGGGAAAGCTGTAACTGTGTAAGATGATTTCACAGAACACAAAAAAGTTTCTCAGAAAGCTTCTTTCTCTTTGTTATCGGAGGATATTTCTTTGGCTCTATAGTCTTCAAAGGGATCAAAATTATCTGTTCTCAGATTCCACAGAAATAAGGCTAGCAAAGAGATCCACGAAATACAGATGTAACTCTGTGAGTGGAAGTCACACATCACAAAGCAGTTTCTCAGAAAGCTTCTTTCCAGTTTTTCTCTGAGGATATTTCCTTATTCACCTTAGCCCTGTAAGGGATTCCAAATATCACTTTGCGAATTCCACAAGAAGAGGCTTAGCGAGCGGCTTCTTTAGGGAAAACTGTAACTCTGTGAGATGAATTTACAGAACACTAAGCAGTTTCTCAGAAAGCTTCTTTCCAGATTTCATCTGAGGATATTTCCTTTTTCACCATACCCCTCTATGGGCTTCCAAATATCACTTTGGAAATTCCACAAGAACTGTGTTATCGAAAGGCTTCTTCAGCGGAAAGCTGTAAATCTGTGAGATGATTTCACAGAATACAAAGAAGTTTCTCAGCAACCTTCTTTCTCTTTGTTATCTGAGGATATTTCCTTTGGCCCTATAGTCTTCAAAGGGATCCGAAATATCTATTCTCAGATTCCACAGAAATAAGGCCAGCACAGAGGATCACGAAATTCAGATGTAACTCGGTGAATCGAAGTCACACATCACAAAGCAGTTTCTCAGAAAGCTTCTTTCCAGTTTTTCTCTGATGATATTTTGTTTTTCACCGTAGTCCTCTATGGGCTTCCAAATATCACTTTGCGAATTCCACAAGAACAGGCTTATCGAGCGGCTTCTTGGCGGGAACGCTGTAACTCTGTAAGATGAATTAACAGAACACTAATCAGTTTCTCAGAAAGCTTCTTTCCAGATTTCATCTGAGGATATTTCCTTTTTTAGCATAGCCCTCTATGGGCTTCCAAATATCACTTTGCAAATTCCACAAGAACTGTCATAGCGAAAGGCTTCTTGAGGGGAAAGCTGTAATTCTGTGAGATGATTTCACAGAACACAAAGAAGTTTCTCAGAAAGCTTCTCTCTCTTTGTTATCGGAGGATATTTCCTTAGGCCCTATAGTCTTCAAAGGGATCCGAAATATCTCTTCTCAGATTCCACAGAAATAAGGTTAACAAAGAGATCCACGAAATACAGATGTAACTCTGTGAGTGGAAGTCACACATCACAAAGCAGTATCTTAGAAATCTTCTTTTCAGTTTTTCTCTTAGGATATTTCCTTTTTCACCGTAGCCCTCTATGGGCTTCCAAATATCACTTTGCGAATTCCACAAGAACAGGCTTAGCGAGCGGCTTCTTGAGGGGAAAGCTGTAGCTCTGTGAGATGAATTCACAGAACACTAAGCAGTTTCTCAGAAAGCTTCTTTCCAGATTTCATCTGAGGATATTTCCTTTTTCAGCATAGCCCTCTATGGGCTTCCAAATATCACTTTGCAAATTCCACAAGAACTGTCATAGCGAAAGGCTTCTTGAGGGGAAAGCTGTAATTCTGTGAGATGATTTCACAGAACACAAAGAAGTTTCTCAGAAAGCTTCTTTCTCTTTGTTATCGGAGGATATTTCCTTTGGCCCTATACTCTTCAAAGGGTTCCGAAATATCTGTTGTCAGATTCCACAGAAATAAGGCTAGCAAAGACATCCACGAAATACCGATGTAACTCTGAGAGTGGAAGTCACACATCACAAAGCAGTATCTTAGAAAGCTTCTTTTCAGTTTTTCTCCTAGGATATTTCCCTTTTCACCGTAGCCCTCTATGGGCTTCCAAATATCACTTTGCAAATTCCACAAGAACTGTCTTAGCGAAAGGCTTCTTGAGGGGAAAGTTGTAACTCTGTGAGATGATTTCCCAGAACAAAAAGAAGTTTCGCAGAATGCTTCTTTCTCTTTCTTCTCGGAGGATATTTCCTTTGGCCCTATAGTCTTCAATTGATCGAAATATCTGTTGTCAAATTCCACAGAAATAAGGCTAGCAAAGAAATCCACGAAATACGGATGTAAGTCTGTGAGTGGAAGTCACACATCACAAAGCAGTTTCTCAGAAAGCTTCTTTCCAGTTTTTCTCTGAGGATATTTCCTTTTTCACCATAGCCCTCTATGGGCTTCCAAATATCACTTTGCGAATTCCACAAGAACTGGCTTAGCGAGCGGCTTCTTGAGGGGAAAGCTGTAAATCTGTGAGATGAATTCACAGAACACTAAGCAGTTTCTCAGAAAGCTTTTTTAGAGATTTCGTCAGAGGATATTTCCTTTTTCACTATAGCCCTCTATGGGCTTCCATATATTACTTTGAAAATTCCACAAGAACTGTCTTAGTGAAAGGGTTCTTGAGGGAAAAGCTGTAACTCTGTGAGATGATTTGACAGAACACAAAGAAGTTTCTCAGAAACCTTCTTTCTCTTTGTTATCGGAGGATATTTCCTTTGGCCCTATAGTCCTCGAAGGGATCCGAAATATCTGTTGTCAGATTCCACAGAAATAAGGCTAGCAAAGAGATCCATGAAATACAGCTGTAACTCTGTAAGTGGAAGTCACACATCACAAAGCTGTTTCTCAGAAAGCTTCTTAACAGTTTTTCTCTGAGGATATTCCCTTTTTCAACATAGCCCTCTATGGACTTCTAAATATCATTTGCGAATTCCACAAGAAAAGGCTTAGCGAGCGGCTTCTTGAGTGGAAAGCTGTAACTCTGTGAGATGAATTCACAGAACACTAAGCAGTGTCTCAGAAAGCTTCTTTCCAGATTTCATCTGAGGATATTTCCTTTTTCATCATAGCCCTCTATGGGCTTCCAAATATCACTTTGCCAATTCCACAGGAATTGTCTTACCGAAAGGCTTCTTTAGCCGAAAGGCGTAACTCTGTGAGATGATTTCACAGAACACAAAGAAGTTTCTCAGAAAGCTTCTTTCTCTTTGTTATCGGAGGATATTTCCTTAGGCCCTATAGTCTTCAAATGGATCCGATATATCTGTTCTCAGATTACACAGAAATAAGGGTAGAAAAGAGATTCACGAAATACAGATGTAACCCTATGAGTGGAAGTCACACATCACAAAGCAGCTTCTCAGAAAGCTTCTTTCCAGTTTTTCTCTGAGGATATTTTCTTTTTCACCATAGCCCCCTAAGGGCTTCCATATATCGCTTTGCGATTTCCACAAGAATAGACTTAGTGAGCGGTTTCTTGAGGGGAAAGCTGTAACTCTGTGTGGTGAAAAACAGAACACTAAGCAGTTTCTCAGAAAGCTTCTTTCCAGATGTCATCTGAGGATATTTCCTTTTTCAACATAGCCCTCTATGGGCTTCCAAATATCACTTTGAAAATTCCACAAGAACTGTCTTAGCGAAAGTCTTCTTGAGGGGAATGCTTTAACTCTGTGAGATGATTTCACAGAACACAAAGAAGTTTCGCAGAAAGTTTCTTTCTCTTTGTTATCGGAGGATATTTCCTTTGGACCCATAGTCTTCAAAGGGATCCGAAATATCTGTTCTCAGATTCCACAGAAAGAAGGCTAGCAAAGAGATCGACGAAATACAGATGTAACTCTGTGAGTGGAAGTCACACATCAGAAAGCTGTTTGTCAGACAGCTTCTTAACAGTTTTTCTCTGAGGATATTTCCTTTTTCACCATAGCCCTCTATGGACTTCCAAATATCTCTTTGCGAATTCCACAAGAACAGGCTTAGCGAGCGGCTTCTTGAGGGGAAAGCTATAGCTCTGTGAGATGAATTTACAGAACACTAAGCAGTTTCTCAGAAAGCTTCTTTCTCTTTGTTATCGGAGGATATTTCCTTTGGCCCTATAGTCTTCAATTGATCCGAAATATCTGTTGTCAGATACCACAGAAATAAGGCTAGCCAAGAGATCCACGAAATACAGATGTAACTCTGTGAGTGGAAGTCACACATCACAAAGCACTTTCTCCCAAAGCTTCTTTACAGTTTTTCTCGGAGGATATTTCCCTTTTCACCATAGCCCTCTATGGGCTTCCAAATATCACTTTTTGAATTCCACAGGAACAGGCTTAGCGAGCGGCTTCTTGAGGGGAAAGCTGTAACTCTGTGAGATGAATTCACAGAACACTAAGCAGTTTCTCTGAAAGCTTCCTTCCAGATTTCTTCTGAGGATATTTCCTTTTTCACCGTAGCCTTCTATGGGCTTCCAAATGTCACTTTGCAAATTCCACAAGAACTGTCTTAGCATAAGGCAATTGAGGGGAAAGCTGTAACTCTGTGAGATGTTTTCACAGAACACAAACAAGTTGCTCAGAAGGCTTCCTTCTCTTTGTTATCGGAGGATATTCCCTGTGGCCCTATAATCTTCAAAGGGATCCGAAATATCTGTTCTCAGATTCCACAGAAATAAGTCTAGCAAAGAGATCCACGAAATATAGATGTAACTCTGTGAGTGGAAGACACACATCACAGAGCAGTTTCTCAGAAAGCTTCTTTCCAGTTTTTCTCTGAGGATATTTCCTTTTTCACCATAGCCCTCTAGGGGTTCCAAATATCAATTTCCGAATTCCACAAGAACAGGCTTAGCGAGCGGCCTCTTGAGGGGAAAGCTGTAACTCTGTGAGATGAATTCGCAGAACACTAAGCAGTTTCTCAGAAAGCTTCTTTCCAGATTTCATCTGAGGATACTTCCTTTCTCACCCTAGCCCTCTATGGGCTTCCAAATATCACTTTGCAAATTCCACAAGAACTGTCTTAGCGAAGGCTTCTTCAGCGGAATGCTTTAACCCTGTGAGATGATTTCACAGAACAAGAAGAAGTTACTCAGAAATTTTCTTTCTCTTTTTTACGGAGGATATTTCCTTTGGCCCTATAGTCTTCAAAGGGATCCGAAATATCTGTTCTCAGATTCCACAGTAATAAGGCTAGCAAAGAGGTCCACGAAATACAGATGTAACTCTGTGAGATGAATTAACAGAACACTAAGCAGTTTTTCAGAAAGCTTCTTTCCGGATTTCATCTGAGGATATTTCCTTTTTCACCATAGCCCTCTATGGGCTTCCAAATATCACTTTGCCAATTCCACAAGAACTGTCTTAGCGAAAGGCTTCTTGAGGCTAAAACTGTAACTATATTAGATGATTTCACAGAACACGAAGAAGTTTCTCAGAAAGCTTCTTTCTCTTTGTTATCGGAGGATATTTCCTTTGGCCCTATAGTCTTCAAAGGGATCCGAAATATCTGGTCTCAGATTCCACAGAAATAAGGCTAGCAAAGAGATCCACGAAATACATATGTAACTCTGTGAATGGAAGTAACACATCACAAAGCAGTTTCCCAGAAAGCTTCTTTCCAGTTTTTCTCTGAGAATATTTCCTTTTTCACCATAGCCCTCTATGGGCTTCCAAATATAATTTTCCGAATTCCACAAGAACAGGCTTAGCGAGCGGCTTCTTGAGGGGAAAGCTGTAACTCTGTGAGATGAATTAACAGAAGACTAAGCAGTTTCTTAGAAAGCCTTTTTCCAGATTTCATCTGAGGATATTTCCTTTTTCACCATAGCCCTCTATGGGTTTCCAAATATCACTTTGCATATTCCACAAAAACTGTCGTAGCCTAAGGCTTTTTGAGGGGAAATCTGTAACTCTGTGAGATGATTTCACAGAACACAAAGAAGTTTCTCAGAAACCTTCTTTCTCTTTGTTACCGAATGATATTTCCTTTTGCAATATAGTCTTCAAAGGGATCCGAAATATCTGTAATCAGATTCCACAGAAATAAGGGAAGGCCAGATTTCCACGAAATACAGATGTAACTCTGTGAGTGGAAGTCACACATCAAAAAGAAGTTTCTCAGAAACCTTCTTTCCAGTATTTCTCTGAGGATATTTCCTTTTTCACCATAGCCCTCTATGGCCTTCCAAATATCACTATCCGAATCCCACAACAACATGCTTAGAGAGCGGCTTCTTGAGGGTAAAGCTGTAACTCTGTGAGATGAATTAACAGAACACTAAGCACTTTCTCAGAAAGCTTCTTTCCAAATATCATCTGAGGATATTTCCTTTTTAACCATTGCCATCTATGGGCTTCCAAATATCACTTTGCAAATTCCACAAGAACTGTCTTAGTGAAAGTCTTCTTGAGGGGAAAGCTGTAACTCTTTGAGATGATTTCACAAAACACAAAGAAGTTTCTCAGAAAGCTTCTTTCTCTTTGTTATCGGAGAATATTTCCTTTGGCCCTATAGTCTTCAAGGGGATCCGAAATATCTGTTCTCAGATATCACAGAAATAAGGTAGCAAAGAGATCAACGATATACAGATGAAACTCTGTGATTGGAAGACACACATCACAAAGCAGTTTCTCAGAAAGCGTCTTTCCAATTTTTTTCTGAGGAGATTTCCTTTTTCACCATAGACCTATAGGGGCTTCAAATATCACTTTGCGAATACCACAAGAACAGGCTTAGGGAGCGTCTTCTTGAGGGGAAAGCTGTAACTATGTGAGATGAATTAACAGAACACTAAGCAGTTTCTCAGAAAGCTTGTTTCCAGATTTCATCTGAGGATATTTCCTTTTTCACCATAGCCCTCTATGGGCATCCAAGTATCACTTTGCAAATTCCAAAAGAGCTGTCTTAGCGAATGGCTTCTTATGGGGAAAGCTGTAACTCTGTGAGATGATTTCACAGAACACAAAGAAGTTTCTCAGAGAGCTTCTTTCTCTTTGTTATCAGAGTATATTTCCTTTGGCCCTATAGTCTTCAAAGCGATCCGAAATATCTGTTCTCAGATTCCACAGAAATAAGGCTACCAAAGAGATCCACGAAATACAGATGTAACTCTGTGAGTGTAAGTCACACACCACAAAGCAGTTTCTCAGAAAGCTTCTTTCCACTTTTTCTCTGAGGATATTTCCTTTTTCACCGTAGCCCTCTATAGGCCTCCAAATATCACTTTGGGAATTCCACAAGAACAGGCTTAGCGAGTGGCTTCTTGAGGGGAAAGCTGTAACTCTGTGAGATGAATTCACAGAACACTAAGCAGTTTCTCAGAGAGCTTCTCTGGAGATTTCATCTGAGGACATTTCCTTTTTCACCATAGCCCTCTATGGGCTTCCAAATATCACTTTGCAAATTCCACAAGAACTGTCTTAGCGAAAGGCTTCTTGAGGGGAAAGCTGTAAGTCTGTGAGATGATTTCACAGAACACAAAAAAGTTTCTCAGAATGCTTCTTCCTCCTTGTTACCGGAGGATATTTCCTTTGGCCCTATAGTCTTCAAAGGGATCCGAAATATCTGTTCTCAGATTCCACAGAAATAAGGCTAGCAAAGAGATCCACGAAATACAGATGTAATTCTGTGAGTGGAAGTCACACGTCACAAAGCAGTTTATCAGAAAGATTCTTAAGAGTTTTTCTCTGGGGATATTTCGTTTTTCACCATAGCCCTCTATGGACTTCCAAATATCACTCGGTGAATTCCAAAAGAACAGGCTTGGTGAGCGGCTTCTTGAGGGGAAAGCTGTAACTCTGTGAGATGAATTCACAGAACACTAAGCAGTTTCTCACAAAGCTTCCTTCCACATTTCATCTGTGGATATTTCCTTTTTCACCACAGCCCTCTAAGGGCTCCCAAATATCACTTTGCGAATTCCACAAGAACAGGCTTAGCGAGCGTCTTCTTGAGGGGAAAGCCGTATCTCTGGGAGTTGATTTCACAGAACACAAAGAAGTTTCTCAGGAAGCTTCTTTCTCTTTCTTATCGGAGGATATTTCCTTTGTCCCTATAGTTTTCAAAGGGATCCGAAATATCTGTTCTCAGATTCCACAGAAATAAGGCTAGCAAAGAGATCCACGAAATACAGATGTAACACTGTGAGTGGAAGTCACACAGCACAAAGCACTTTAAGAGAAAGCTTCTTGTTGGTTTTTCTCTGAGGATGTTTCCTTTTTAACCGTTGCCCTCTATGGGTTTCCAAATGTCACTTTGTGAATTCCACAAGAACAGGCTTGACGAGCGGCTTCTTGAGGGGAAAGCTGTAACTCTGTGAGATGAATTCACAGAACACTAAGCAGTTTCTCAGAAAGCTTCTTTCCAGATTTCATCTGAGGATATTTGCTTTTTCACCATAGCCCTCTAAGGGTTTCCAAATATCACTTTGCGAATTACACAAGAACACCTTAGCGAGCGGCTTCTTGAGGGGAAAGCCCTATCTCTGTGAGTTGATTTCATAGAACACAAAGAAGTTTCTCAGAAAGCTTCTTTCTCTTTGTTATCGGAGGTTATTTCCTTTGGCCCTATAGTGTTCAAAGGGATCCGAAATATCTGTTCTCAGATTCCACAGTAATAAGGCTAGCAAAGCGATCCACGAAATACATATGTAATTCTGTGAGTGGAAGTCACACATCACAAAGCAGTATCTTAGAAATCTTCTTATGAGTTTTTCTATGAGGATATTTCCTTTTTCACCGTAGCCCTCTAGGGGCTTCCAAATATCACTTTCCGAATTCCACAAGAACAGGTTTAGCGAGCGGCTTCTTGAGGGGAAAGCTGTAACTCTGTGAGATGAATTAACAGAACACTAAGCAGTTTCTCAGAAAGCTTCTTTCCAGATTTCATCTGAGGATATTTCCTTTTTCACCATAGCCCTCTATGGGCTTCCAAATATCACTTTGCAAATTCCACAAGAACTGTCCTAGCGAAAGGCTTCTTGAGGGGATAGCTGTAACCCTGTGAGATGATTTCACAGAAACAAAGAAGTTTCTCAGGAAGCTTCTTTCTCTTTCTTATCGGAGGATATTTCCTTTGTCCCTATAGTTTTCAAAGGGATCCGAAATATCTGTTCTCAGATTCCACAGAAATAAGGCTAGCAAAGAGATCCACGAAATACAGATGTAACTCGGTGAGTGGAAGTCACACATCACAAAGCAGTTTCTCAGAAAGCTTCTTTCCAGTATTTCTCTAAGGATATTTCCTTTTTCACCATAGCCCTCTGTGGGCTTCCAAATATCACTTTGCGAATTCCACAAGAACAGGCTTAGCGAGCGGCTTCTTGAGGGGAAAGCTTTAACTCTGTGAGATGCATTCACAGAACACTAAGCAGTTTCTCAGAAAGTTTCTTTCCAGATTTCATCTGAGGATATTTCCTTTTACACAATAGCCCTCTAGGGGTTCCAAATATCACTTTGAAATTCCACAAGACCTGTCTTAGCGAAAGGCTTCTTGAGGGAAAAGCTGAAACCCTGTGAGATGATTTCACAGAACACAAAGAAGTTTCTCACAAAGCTTCTTTCTCTTTCTAATCGGAGGTTATTTCCTTTGGCCCTATAGTCTTCAAAGGGATCCGAAATATCTGTTCTCAGATTCCACAGAAATAAGGCTAGCAAAGAGATCCACGAAATACAGATGTAACTCTGTGAGTGGAAGTCACACATCACAAAGCAGTTTCTCAGAAAGCTTCTTATGAGTTTTTCTCTTAGGATATTTCCTTTTTCACCATAGCCCTCTAAGGACTTCCAAATATCACTCGTTGAATTCCAAAAGAACAGGCTTGGCGAGCGGCTTCTTAAGCGTAAAGCTGTAACTCTGTGAGATGAATTCACAGAACACTAAGCAGTTTCTCACAAAGCTTCCTTCCACATTTCATCTGACGATATTTCCTTTTCCACCATAGCCCTCTAAGGGCTTCCAAATATCACTTTACGAATTCCACAAGAACAGGCTTAGGGAGCGTCTTCTTGAGGGGAAAGCCGTAACTCTGTGAGTTGATTTCACAGAACACAGGGATATTTCTCAGAAAGCTTCTTTCTCTTTGTTATCAGGGGTTACTTCCTTTGGCCCTATAGTGTTCAAAGGGATCCGAAATATCTGGTCTCAGACTCCACAGAAATAAGGCTAGCAAAGAGTTCCACGAAACGCAGATGAAATCCTGTTAGTGGAGGTCACACATCACAAAGCAGTTTCTCAGAAACCTTCTTTCAATTTTTTCTCTGAGGTTATTTCCTTTCTCACCATAGCCCTCTATGGGCTTTCAAATATCACTTTGCCAATATCACAAGAACAGTCTTAGCGAGCGGCTTCTTGAGGGGAAAGCTGTAACACTGTGAGATGAATTCACAGAACACTAAGCAGTTTCTCAGAAAGCTTCTTCCCAGATTTCATCAGTGGATATTTCCTTTTTCACCGTAGCCCTCCATGGGCTTCCAAATATCACTTTGCAAATTCCACAAGAACTGACTTAGCGAAAGGCTTCTTGGGGGGAAAGCTGTAGCTCTGTGAGATGATTTCACAGAACAAGAACCAGTTTTATAGAAAGCTTCTTTCCCTTGTTATCGGAGGATATAACCTTTGGCCCTATAGTCTTCAAAGGGATCCGAAATATCTGTTCTCAGATTCCACAGAAATAAGGCTAGCAAAGAGATCCACGAAATACAGATGTAACGCTGTGAGATGAATTAACAGAACACTAAGCAGTTTCTCAGAAAGCTTCTTTCCAGATTTCATCTGAGGATATTTCCTTTTTCACCATAGCCCTCTAAGGGCTTCCAAATATCACTTGGCCAATTCCACAAGAACAGTCTTAGCGAAAGGCTTCTTGAGGGGAATGCTGTAACTCTGTTAGATGACTTCACAGAACACAAAGAAGCTTCTCAAAAACCTTCTTTCTCTTTGTTATCGGAGGATATTTCCTTTGGCCCTATAGTCTTCAAAGGGATCCGAAATATATGTTCTCAGATTCCACAGAAATAAGGCTAGCAAAGAGATCCACGAAATCCAGATGTAACTCTGTGAGATGAATTAACAGAACACTCAGCAGTTTCTCAGAAAGCTTCTTTCCAGATTTCATCTGAGGATATTTCCTTTTTCACCATAGCAGTCTATGGGCTTCCAAATATCACTTTGCCAATTCCACAAAAACTGTCTTAGCGAAAGGCTTCTTGAGGGGAAAGCTGTAACTCTGTGAGATGATTTCACATAACACAAAGAAGTTTCTCAGAAAGCTTCTTTCTCTTTGTTATCGGAGGATATTTCCTTTGGCCCTAGTTTCTTCAAAGGGATCCGAAATATCTGTTCTCAGATTCCAGAGAAATAAGGCTAGCAAAGAGATCCACGAAATACAGATGTAACTCTGGGAGATGAATTAACAGAACACTCAGGTGTTTCTCAGAAAGCTTCTTTGCAGATATCATGTGAGGATATTTCCTTTTTCACCATAGCCCTCTATGGGCTTCCAAATATCACTTTGCCAATTCGACAAGAACTGTCTTAGCGAAAGGCTTCTTGTGGGAAAAGCAGTAACTCTGTGAGTTCATTTCACAGAACACAAAGAAGTTTCTCAGAAAGCATCTTTCTCTTTGTTATCAGAGGATATTTCCTTTGGCCCTATAGTCTTCAAAGGGATCCGAAATATCTGTTCTGAGATTCCACAAATATTAAGCTAGCAAAGGGATCCACGAAATACAGATAAAACTCTGTGAGATGAATTAACAGAACAATCAGTAGTTTCTCAGAAAGCTTCTTTCCAGATTTCATCTGAGGATATTTCCTTTTTCTCCATAGCCCTCTATGGGCTTCCAAATATCACTTTTCCAATTCCACAAGAACTGTCTTAGCGAAAGGCCTCTTGAGGGGAAAGCTGTAACTCTGTGAGATGATTTCACAGAACACAAAGAAGTTTCTCAGAATGGTTTTTTCTCATTGTTATCGTACGATATTTCCTTTGGCTCTACAGTCTTCAAAGGGATCCGAAATATCAGTTCTGAGATTCCACAGAAATAAAGCTACCAAAGAGATCCACGAAATACAGATGTAATTCTGGGAGATGAATTAACAGAACACTGAGCAGTTTCTCAGAAAGCTTCTTTCCAGATTTCATCTGAGGATATATACTTTTTCACCATAGCCCTCTCTGGGCTTCCAAATATCACTTTGCCAATTCCACAAGAACTGTCTTAGCCCAGGGCTTCTTGAGGGGAATGCAGTAACTCTGTGAGTTCATTTCACAGAACACAAAGAAGTTTCTCAGAAAGCTTCTTTCTCTTTGTTATCAGAGGATATTTCCTTTGGCCTTATAGTCTTCAAAGGGATCCGAAATATCTGTTCTCAGATACCACAGAAATAAGGATAGCAAAGCGATCCACGAAATACAGATAAAACTCTGTGAGATGAATTAACAGAACACTCAGCAGTTTCTCAGAAAGCTTCTTTCCAGATTTCATCTGAGGATATTCCTTTTTTGAACATAGCCCTCTGTGGGCTTCCAAATATCACTTTTCCAATACCACAAGAACTGTCTTAGCGAAAGGCCTCTAGAGGGGAAAGCTGTAACTCTGTGAGATGATTTCACAGAACAAAAAGAAGTTTCTCAAAAAGCTTCTTTCTCTTTGTTATCGGAGGATATTTCTTTTGGCCCTATAGTCCTCAAAGGATTCCGAAATATCTGTTCTCAGATCCCACAGAAATAAGGTTAGCAAAGAGATCCACGAAATACACATGTAACTCTGTGAGATGAATTAACAGAACACTCAGCAGTTTCTCAGAAAGCTTCTTTCCAGATGTCATCTGAGGATATTTCCTTTTTCACCATCGCCCTCTATGGGCTTCCAAATATCACTTCGCCAATTCCACAAGAACTATCTTAGCGAAAGGCTTCTTGAGGGGAAAGCTGTAACTGTGTGATATGATTTCACAGAACACAAAGAAGTTTCTCAGAAAGCTTCTTTCTCTTTGTACCGGAGGATATTTCCTTTGGCTCTACAGTCTTCACAGGGAATCGAAATATCTGTTGTCAGATTCCACAGAAATAAGGCTAGCAAAGAGATCCACGAAATACAGACGTAACTCCGTGAGGTGAATTAACACAACACGCAGCAGTTTCTCATAAAGCTTCTTTCCAGATATCATCTGAGGATATTTCCTTTTTCACCATAGCCCTTTATGGGCTTCCAAATATCACTTTGCCAATTCCAAAAGGACCGTCTTAGCGAAAGGCTTCTTGAGGGGAAAGCTGTAACTCGGTGAGATGATTTCACAGAACACAAAGAAGTTTCTCAGAAAGCTTCTTTCTCTTGGTTATCGGAGGATATTTCCTTTGGTCCTATAGTCTTCAAAGGGATCCGAAATATCTGTTCTCAAATTCCACAGAAATAAAGCTAGCAAAGAGAGCCACGAAATACAGATGTAACTCTGTGAGATGAATTAACAGAACACTCAGCAGTTTGTCAGAAATCTTATTTCCATATTTCATCTGAGGATATTTCCTTTTTCACCATAGCCCTCTATGGGCTTCCAAATATCACTTTACCAATTCCACAAGAACGGTCTTAGCGAAAGGCTTCTTGAGGGGAAAGCTTTATCTCTGTGAGATGATTTCAGAGAACACAAAGAAGTTTCTCAGAAAGCTTCATTATCTTTGTTATCGGAGGATATTTCCTTTGGCCCTATAGTCTTCAAAGGGATCTGAAATATCTGTTCTCAGATTCCACAGAAATAAGGCTAGCAAAGAGATCCATGAAATACAGATGCAACTCTGTGTGATGAATTAACCGAACACTCAGCAGTTTCTCAGATAGCTTCTTTCCAGATTTCATCTGACGATATTTCTTTTATCAACGTAGCCCTCTAAGGGCTTCCAAATATCACTTTACCAATTCCACAAGAACTGTCTTAGCGAAAGGCTTCCGGAGGGGAAAGCTGTTACTCTGTGAGATGATTTGACAGAACACAAAGAAGCTTCTCATAAAGCTTCTTTCTCTTTGTTATCGGACGATGTATCTTTGGCCCTAAAGACTTCAAAGGGATCTGAAATATCTGTTCTCAGATTCCACAGAAATAAGGCTCGCAAAGAGATTCACGAAATACAGATATAACTCTGTGAGATGAATTAACGGAACACTCAGCAGTTTTTCAGGAAGATTCTTTCCAGATTTCATCTGAGGATATTTTCTTTTTCACCATAGACCTCTACGGGCTTCCAAATATCATTTTGTCAATTCCTCAAGAACTGTCTTAGCGAAAGGCCTCTTGAGGGGAAAGTTGTAACTCTCTGAGGTGATTTCACAGAACACAAAGAAGTTTCTCAGAAAGCTTCTTTCTCTTTGTTATCGGAAGATATTTCCTTTAGTCCTCTAGTCTACAAACGGATCCGTAATATCTGTTCTCAGATTCCATAGAAATAAAGCTAGCAAAGAGATCCAAGAAATACAGATGTAACTCTGTGAGATGAATTAACAGATCACTCAGCAGTTTCTCAGAAAGCTTCTTTCCAGATTTCATCTGAGGATATTTCCTTTTTCACCATAGCCCTCTATGGGCTTCCAAATATCACTTTGCCAATTCCACAAAAACTGTCTTAGCGAAAAGCTTCTTGAGGGGAAAGCTGTAACTCTGTGAGATGATTTCGCTGAACACAAAGAAGATTCTCAGAAAGCTTCTTTCTCTTTGTTATCGGAGGATATTTCCTTTGG
>NC_037676.1:45123244-45157998 GCF_003255815.1 Theropithecus gelada | reverse complement strand
AGTCTTCAAAGGGATCTGAAATATCTGTTCTGAGATTCCACAGAAATAAGGCTAGCAAAGAGATCCACGAAATAGAGATGTAACTCTGGGAGATGAATTAACAGAACACTCAGCAGTTTCTCAGAAAGCTTCTTTCCAGATTTCATCTGAGGATATTTCCTTTTTCACCATAGCCCTCTGTGGGCTTCCAAATATCACTTTGCCAATTCCACAAGAACTTTCTTAGCGAAAGTCTTCTTGAGGGGAAAGCAGTAACTCTGAGAGTTCATTTCACAGAACACAAAGAAGTTTCTCAGAAAGCTTCTTTCTCTTTGTTATCGGAGGAGATTCCCTTTGGCACTATAGTCTTCAAAGGGATCAGAAATATCTGTTCTCAAATTCCACAGAAATAAGGCTAGCAAAGGGATCCACGAAATACCGGTAAAACTCTGTGAGATGAATTAACAGAACACTCAGGAGTTTCTCAGAAAACTTCTTTCCAGATTTCATCTGAGGATATTTACTTTTTCACCATAGCCCTCTAAGGGCTTCCAAATATCACTTTTCCATTTCAACAAGAACTGTCATAGCGAAAGGCCTCTTGAGGGGAAAGCTGTAACTCTGTGAGATGATTTCACAGAACACAAAGTAGTTTGTCAGAAAGCTTCTTTCTCTTTGTTATTGGAGGATATTTCCTTTGGCCCTATAGTCCTCAAAGGATTCCGAAATATCTGTTCTCAGATTCCACAGAAATAAGGCTAGTAAAGAGATCCACGAAATACACATGTAACTCTGTGAGATGAATTAACAGAACACTCAGGAGTTTCTCAGAAATCTTCTTTCCAGATTTCATCTGAGGATAGTTCCTTTTTCACCATCGCCCTCTATGGGCTTCGAAATATCACTTTGACAATTCCACAAGTACTGTCTTAGGAAAGCCTTCTTGAGGGGAAAGCTGTAACTCTGTGAGATGATTTCACAGAACACAAAGAAGTTTCTCAGAAAGCTTCTTTCTCTTTGTTATCTGAGGACATTTACTTTGGCCCTAGAGTCTTCAAAGGGATCCGTAATATCTGTTCTCAGATTCCACAGAAATAAGGCTAGGAAAGAGATCCACTAAATACAGATGTTACTCTGTGAGATGAATTAACAGAACACTCAGCAGTTTCGCAGAAAGCTTCTTTCCAGATTTCATCTGAGGATAGTTCCTTTTTCACCATAGCCCTCTATGGTCTTCCAAATATCACTTTGCCAATTCCACAAAAACTGTCTTAGCGAAAAGCTTCTTGAGGGGAAAGCTGTAACTCTGTGAGAAGATTTCACAGAACAAAAAGAAGTTTCTCAGAAAGCTTCTTTCTCTTTGTTATCAGATGATATTTCCTTTGGCCCTATAGTCTTCAAAGGGATCTGAAATATTTGTTCTGAGATTCCACAGAAATAAGGCTAGCAAAGAGATCCACGAAATACAGATGCAACTCTGTGAGATGAATTAACAGAAAACTCAGCAGTTTCTCAGATAGCTTCTTTCCAGATTTCTTCTGAGGATATTTCCTTCTTCACCATAGCCCTCTATGGGCTTCCAAATATCACTTTGCCAATTCCACAAGAACTCTCTTAGCGAAAGGCTTCTGGAAGGGAAAGCTGTAACTCTGTGAGATGATTTCACAGAACACAAAGAAGTTTCTCAGAAAGCTTCTTTCCCTTTTGTTATCGGAGGATATTTCCTTTGGCCCTATAGTCTTCAAAGGGATCCGAAATATCTGTTCTCAGATTCCACAGAAATAAGGCTAGCAAAGAGATCCACGAAACACAGATGCAACTCTGTGAGATGAATTAACAGAACCCTCAGCAGTTTCTCAGAAAGCTTCTTTCCAGATTTCATAAGGGGATATTTCCTTTCTCACGATATCCCTCCATGGGCATTCAAATATCACTTTGCCAATTCCACAAGAACTGTCTTAGCGAAAGGCTTCTTGAGGGGAAAGCTGTACCTCTGTGAGATGATTTCCCAGAACACAAAGAAGTTTCTCAGAAAGCTTCTTTCTCTTTGAAATCGGAGGATATTTAATTTGGCCCTATAGTGTTCAAAGGGATCCTAAATATCTGTTCTCAGATTCCACAGAAATAAGACTAGAAAAGAGATCCACGAAACAGACATGTAACTCTGTGAGATGAATTAAGAGAACACTCAGCAGCTTCTCAGAAAGCTTCTTTCCAGACTTCATCTGACGATATTTCCTTTTTAACCAGAGCCCTCAATGGGCTTCCAAATATCACTTTGCCAATTCCACAAGAACTGTCTTAGCGAAAGGCTTCTTGAGGGGAAAGCTGTAACTCTGTGAGATGATTTCACAGAACACAAAGAAGTTTCTCAGAAAGCTTCTTTCTCTTGTTTATCGGAGGATATTTCCTTTGGTCCTATAGTCTTCAAAGGGATCCGAAATATCTGTTCTCAAATTCCACAGAAATAAAGCTAGCAAAGAGAGCCACGAAATACAGATGTAACTCTGTGAGATGAATTAACAGAACACTCAGCAGTTTCTCAGAAATCTTAGTTCCATATTTCATCTGAGGATATTTCCTTTTTCACCATAGCCCTCTATGGGCTTCCAAATATCACTTTGCGAATTCCACAAGAACTGTCTTAGCGAAAGGCTTCTGGAGGGGAAAGCTGTAACTCTGTGAGATGATTTCACAGAACACAAAGAAACTTCTCAGAAAGCTTCTTTCTCTTTGTTATCGGACGAAGTATCCTTTGGCCCTAAAGTCTTAAAAGGGATCTGAAATATCTGTTCTCTATATTCCACAGAAATAAGGATAGCAAAGGGATTCACGAAATACAGATGTAACTCTGTGAGATGAATTAACACATCACTCAGCAGTTTCTCAGGAAGCTTGTTTCCAGATTTCATCTGAGGATATTTCCTTTTTCACCGTAGCCCTCTATGGGCTTCCAAATATCACTTTGCCTATTCCACAAGAACTGTCTTAGCGAAAGGCCTCTTGAGGGGAAAGCTGTAACTCTGTGAGATGATTTCACAGAACACGAAGAAGTTTCTCAGAAAGCTTCTTTCTCTTTGTTATCAGAGGATATTTCCTTTGGCCCTATAGTCTTCGACGGGATAAGAAATACCTGTCCTCAGATTCCACAGAAATAAGGCTAGCAAAGAGATCCACGAAATACACATGTAACTCTGTGGGATGAATTAACAGAACACTCAGGTGTTTCTCAGAAAGCTTCTTTCCAGATTTCATCTGAGGATATTTCCTTTTTCACCATAGCCCGCTACGGGCTTCCAAATATCACTTTGCCAATTCCACAAGAGCTGTCTTAGCGAAAGGCTTCTTGAGGGGAAAGCTGTAACTCTGTGAGATGATTTCACAAAACACAAAGAAGTTTCTCAAAAAGCCTCTTTCTCTTTGTTATCGGAGGATATGTCTTTTGGCCCTATAGTCTTCAAAGGGATCCGAAATATCTGTTCTCAGATTCCACAGAAATAAGGCTAGCAAAGAGATCCACGAAATACAGATGCAACCCTGTGAGATGAATTAACAGAACACTCAGCAGTATCTCAGAAAGCTTCTTTCCAGATTTCATCTGAGGATATTTCCTTTTTCACCATAGCCCTCTATGGGCTTCCAAATATCACTTTGCCAATTCCACAAGAACTGTCTTAGCGAAAGGCTTCTTGAGTGGAAAGCAGTAGCTCTGTGAGTTGATATCACAGAACAGAAAGAAGTTTCTCAGAAAGCTTCTTTCTCTTTGTTATCGGAGGATATTTCCTTTGGCCCTATAGTCTTCGAAGGGATAAGAAATACCTGTCCTCAGATTCCACAGAAATAAGGCTAGCAAAGAGATCCACGAAATACAGATATAACTCTGGGAGATGAATTAACAGAACACTCAGCAGTTTCTCAGAAAGCTTCTTTCCAAATTTCATCTGAGGATATTTCCTTTTTCACCATAGCCCTCTATGGGGTTCCAAATATAACTTTGCCAATTCCACAATAACTGTCTTAACGAAAGGCTTCTTGAGGGGAAAGTAGTAACTCTGTGAGCTCATTTCACAGAACACAAAGAAGTTTCTCAGAAAGCTTTTTTCTCTTTGTTATCGGAGGATATTTCCTTTGGCCCTATAGTCTTCAACAGGATCCGAAATATCTGTTTTCAAATTCCACAGAAATAAGGCTAGCAAATGGATCCAGGAAATACAGATAAAACTCTGTGAGATGAATTAACAGAACACTCAGCAGTTTCTCAGAAAGCTTCTTTCCAGATTTCATCGGAGGATATTTACTTTTTCACCATAGCCCTCTAAGGGCTTCCAAATATCACTTTTCCAATTCCACAAGAACTGTCATAGCGAAAGGCCTCTTGAGGGGAAACCTGTAACTCTGTGAGATGATTTCACAGAACACAAAGAAATTTCTCAGAAAGCTTCTTTCTCTTTGTTATCGGAGGATATTTCCTTTGGCCCTATACTCCTCAAAGGATTCCGAAATATCTGTTCTCAGATTCCACAGAAATAAGGCTAGGAAAGAGATCCACGAAATACACATGTAACTCTGTGAGTTGAATTAACAGCACACTCAGGAGTTTCTCAGAAAGCTTCTTTCCAGATTTCATCTGAGGATATTTCGTTTTTCACCATAGCCCTCTATGGGCTTCCAAATATCACTTTGCCAATTCCACAAGTGCTGTCTTAGGAAAGGCTTCTTGAGGGGAAAGCTGTAACTCTGTGAGATGATTTCACAGAACACAAAGAAGTTTCTCAGAAAGCTTCTTCCTATGGTTATCGGAGGATAATTGATTTGGCCATATAGTCTTCCAAGGGAAACAAAATATCTGTTCTCAGATTCCACAGAAATAAGGCTAGCAAAGAGATCCACTATATACAGATGTAACTCTGTGAGTAGAAGTCACACATCACAAAGGAGTTTCTCAGAAAGCTTCTTTCCATTTTTTCTCTGAGGATATTTTCTTTTTCACCGTAGCCCTCCATGGGCTTCCAAATATCACTTGCAAATTCCACAGAACTGTCTTAGCGAAAGGCTTCTTGAGGGGAAAGCTGTAACTCTGTGAGATGATTTCACAGAACACAAAGAAGTTTCTCAGAAGGCTTCTTTCTCCTTGTTACCGGAGGATATTACCTTTGGCGTATAGTCTTCCAAGGGATCCGAAATATCTGTTCTCTGATTCCACAGAAATAAGACTAGCAAAGTGATCCACGAAATACAGTTGTAACTCTGTGAGTGGAAGTCACACATCACAAAGCAGTGTCTCAGAAGCTTCTTTCCAGTTTTTCTCTGAGAATATTCTCTTTTTCACCATAGCCCTCTATGGGCTTCCAAATATCACTTTGCGAATTCCACAAGAACAGGCTTAGCGAGCGGCTTCTTGAGGGGAAAGCTGTAACTCTGTGAGATGAATTAACAGAACACTAAGCAGTTTCTGAGCAAGGTTCTTTCCAGATTTCATCGGAGGATATTTCCTTTTTCACCATAGCCCTCTATGGGATTCCAAATATCACTTTGCAAAATTCCACAAGATCTGTCTTAGAGAAAGGCTTCTTGAGGGGAAATCTGTAACTCTGTGAGATGATTTCACAGAACACAAAGAAGTTTCTCAGAAAGCTTCTTTCTCTTTGTTATCGGAGGATATTTCCTTTGGCCCTATAGTCTTCAAAGGGATCTGAAATATCAGTTCTCAGATTCCACAGAAATAAGTCTAGCAAAGAGACCCATGAAATACAGATGTAACTCTGTGAGTGGAAGTCACACATCACAAAGCAGTTTCTCAGAAAGCTTCTTTCCAGTTTTTTTTTTGAGGATATTTTCTTTTTCACCATAGCCCTCTATGGGCCTCCAAATATCACTTTGTGAATTGCACAAAAAGAGGCTTAGCGAGCGGCTTCTTGAGGGGAAAGCTGTAACTCTGTTAGATGAATTAACAGAACACTAATCAGTTTCTCAGAAAGCTTCTTTCCAGATTTCATGGAAAGATATTTCCTTTTCCACCATACCCCTCTATGGGCTTCCAAATATCACTTTGCAAAATACACAAGAACTGTGTTAGCGAAAGGCTTCTTGAGGGGAAAGCTCTAACTCTGTGAGATGATATCAGAGAACGGAAAGAAGTTTCTCAGAAAGCTTCTTTGTCTTTGGTATCGGAGGATATTTCCTTTCGCCCTATAGTGTTCAAAAGGTATCCGAAATATCTGTTCTCAGATTCCACAGAAATAAGGCTAGCAAAGAGATCCACGAAATACAGATGTGACTCTGTGAGTGTAAGTCACATATCACAAAACAGTTTCCCAGAAAGCTTCTTTCCAGTTTTTCTCTGAGGATATTTTCTTTTTCACCACAGCCCTCTATGGGCTTCCAAATATCAGTTTGCGAATTCCACAAGAACAGGCTTGGCGAGCGGCTTCTTGAGGGGAAAGCTGTAACTCTGTGACATGAATTAACAGAACACAAAGCAGTTTCTCAGAAAGCTTCTTTCCAGATTTCATCGGAGGATATTTCCTTTTTCACCAACGCCCTCTATGGGCTTCTAAATATCACCTTGCAAATTCCAGAAGAACTGTCTTAGCGAAAGGATACTTGAGGGGAAACCTCTAAGTCTGTGAGATGATTTCACAGAACACAAAGAAGTTTCTCATAAACCTTCTTTCTCTTTGTTATCGGAGGATATTTCCTTTGGCCCTATAGTCTTCCAAGGGATACGAAATATCTGTTCTCAGATTCCAGAGAAATAAGGCTAGCAAAGAGATCCACAAAATACAGATGTATCTCTGTGAGTGGAAGTCACACATCACAAAGGAGTTTCTCAGAAAGCTTCTTTCCATTTTTTCTCTGAGGATATTTTCTTTTTCACCGTAGCCCTCAATGGGCTTCCAAATATCACTTGCAAATTCCACAGAACTGTCTTAGCGAAAGGCTTTTTGAGGGGAAAGCTGTAACTCTGTGAGATGAATTAACAGAACACTAAGCAGTTTCTCAGAAAGCTTCTTTCAAGATTTCATCGGAGGATATTTCCTTTTTCACCATAGCCCTCTATGGGCTTTCAAATATCACTTTGCAAATTCCACAAGAACTGTCTTAGCGAAAGGCTTCTTGAGGGGAAAGCGGTAAGTCTGTGAGATGATTTCACAGAACACAAAGAAGTTTCTCAGAAACCTTCTTCCTCTTTGTTATGGGAGGATATTTCCTTTGGCGTATAGTCTTCCAAGGGAAACGAAATTTCAGTTCTCAGATTCCACAGAAATAAGGCTAGCAAAGTGATCCACGAAATACAGTTGTAACTCTGTGAGTGGAAGTCACACATCACAAAGCAGTGTCTCAGAAGCTTCTTTCCAGTTTTTCTCTGAGAATATTTTCTTTTTCACCATAGCCCTCTATGGGCTTCCAAATATCACTTTGCGAATTCCACAAGAACATGCTTAGCGAGCGGCTTCTTGAGGGGAAAGCTGTAACTCTGTGAGATGAATTAACAGAACACTAAGCAGTTTCTGATCAAGCTTCTTTCCAGATTTCAGCGGAGGATATTTCCTTTTTCACCATAGCCCTCTATGGGATTCCAAATATCACTTTGCAAAACTCCACAAGATCTGTCTTAGCGAAAGGCTTCTTGAGGGGAAAGCTGTAACTCTGTGAGATGATTTCACAGAACAGAAAGAAGTTTCTCAGAAAGCTTCTTTCTCTTTGTTATCGGAGGATATTTCCTTGCCCCTATAGTCTTCAAAGGGATCTGAAATATCAGTTCTCAGATTCCACAGAAATAAGGCTAGCAAAGAGACCCATGAAATACAGATGTAACTCTGTGAGTGGAAGTCACACATCACAAAGCAGTTTCTCAGAAAGCTTCTTTCCAGTTTTTCTCTGAGGATATATTCTTTTTCACCATATCCCTCTATGGGCCTCCAAATATCACTTGGTGAATTGCACAAGAACAGGCTTAGCGAGCGGCTTCTTGAGGGAAAAGCTATCACACTGTGAGATGAATTATCAGAACACTAATCAGTTTCTCAGAAAGCTTCTTTCCAGATTTCATGTGAGGATATTTCCTTTTTCACCATACCCCTCTATGGGCTTCCAAATATCACTTTGCAAAATACACAAGAACTGTCTTAGCGAAAGGCTTCTTGAGGGGAAAGCTCTAACTCTGTGAGATGATATCAGAGAACACAAAGAAGTTTCTCAGAAAGCTTCTTTATCTTTGGTATCAGAGGATATTTCCTTTGGCCCTAGTGTGTTCAAAAGGGATCCGAAATATCTGTTATTAGATACCACAGAAATAAGGCTAGCAAAGAGATCCACGAAATACAGCTGTAACTCTGTGAGTGTAAGTCACACATCACAAAGCAGTTTCCCAGAAAGCTTCTTTCCAGTTTTTCTCTGAGGATTTTTTCTTTTTCACCGTAGCCCTGTATGGGCTTCCCAATATCACTTTGCGAATTCCACAAGAACAGGCTTAGCGAGCGGCTTCTTGAGGGGAAAGCTGTAACACTGTAAGATGAATTCACAGAACACTAAGCAGTTTCTCAGAAAGCTTCTTTCCAGATTTCATTGGAGGATATTTCATTTTTCACCGTAGCCCTCCATGGGCTTCCAAATATCACTTTGCAAATTGCACAAGATCTGCATTAGAGAAAGCCTTCTTTAGGGGAAAGCTCTAACTCTGTGAGATGATTTCACAGAACACAAAGAAGTTTCTCAGAAAGCTCCTTTCTCTTTGAAATCGGAGGATATTTCCTTTTGCCCTCTAGTCTTCAAAGGGATCCGAAATATCTGTTCTCAGATTCCACAGAAATAAGGCTAGCAAAGGAATCCACGAAATACAGATGTAACTCTGTGAGTGGAAGTCGTACATCACAAAGCAGTTTCTCAGAAAGCTTCTTTCCAGTTGTTCTCTGAGGATATTTTCTTTTTCACCATAGCCCTCTATGGGCTTCCAAATATCACTTTGCGAATTCCTCAAGAACAGGCTTACCGAGCGGGTTCTTGAGGGGAAAGCTGTAACTCTGTGAGATGAATTAACAGAACAGTAAGCAAAAGCTTCTTTCCAGATTTCATCGTAGGATATTTCCTTTTTCACCAGTGCCCTCAATGGGCTTCCAAATATCACTTTGCAAATTCCACAAGAACTGTCTTAGCGAAAGGCTTCTTGAGGGGAAAGCTGTAACACTTTGAGATGATTTCACAGAACACAAAGTAGTTTCTCAGAAAGCTTCTTTCTGTTTTTTTATCGGAGAATATTTCCTTTGGCCCTAGAGTCTTCAAAGGGATCCGAAATATCTGTTCTCAGATTCCACAGAAATAAGGCTAGCAAAGAGAACAACGAAATACAGATGTATATCTGTGAGTGGAAGTCGCACATCAAAAAGCAGTTTCTCAGAAAGCTTCTTTCCAGATTTTCTCTGAGGATATTTTCTTTTTCACCATAGGCCTCTAAGGACTTCCAAATATCACTTTCCGAATTCCACAAGAACAGGCTTAGCGAGCGGCTCCTTGAGGGGAAAGCTGTAAATCCGTGAGATGAATTAACAGAACACTAAGCAGTTTCTCAGAAAGCTTCTTTCCAGATTTCATCGGAGGATATTTCCTTTTTCACCAGCGCCCTCTATGGGCTTCCAAATATCACTTTGCAAATCACACAAGAACTGTCTTAGCGAAAGGCTTCTTGAGGGGAAAGCTGTAGATCTGTGAGATGATTTCACAGAACACAAAGAAGTTTCTCAGAAAGCTTCTTTCTCTTTGTTATCGGAGGATATTTCCTTTGGCCCTGGAGTCTTCAAAGGGATCCGAAATATCAGTTGTCAGATTCCACAGAAATAAGGCTAGCAGAGACATCCACGAAATACAGATGTAACTCTGTGAGTGGAAGTCAAACATCACAAAGCAGTTTCTCAGAAAGTTTCTTTGCAGTTTTTCTCTGAGGATATTTTCTTTTTCACCATAGCCCTCTATGGGCTTCCAAATATCAATTTGCGATTTCCACAAGAAAAGGCTTACCGAGCGGCTTCTTGAGGGGAAAGCTGTAACTCTTTGAGCTGAATTAACAGAACACTAAGCAGTTTCTCAGAAAGCTTCTTTCCAGATTTCATCCGAGGATATTTCCTTTTTCACCATAGCGCTCTAAGGGGTTCCAAATATCACTTTGCAAATTCCACAAGAACTCTCTTAGTGAAAGGCTTCTTGAGGGGAAAGCTGTAACTCTGTGAGATGATTTCACAGAACACAAAGAAGTTTCTCAGAAACCTTCTTTCTCTTTGTTATCAGAGGATATTTCCTTTGGCCCTAGAGACTTCAAAGGGATCTGAAATATCAGTTCTCACATTCCACAGAAATAAGGCTAGCAAAGTGATACACGAAATACAGATGTAACTCTGTGTGTGGAAGTGACACATCACAGAGCAGGTTCTCAGAAAGCTTCTTTCCAGATTTCATGTGAGGATATTTTCTTTTTCACCATAGCCCTCTATGGGCTTCCAAATATCACTTTGCAAATCCCACAAGAACTGTCTTAGCGAAAGGCTTCTTCAGGGGAAAGCTGTAACTCTGTGAGATGATTTCACAGAACACAAAGAAGTTTCTCAGAAAGGTTCTTTCCGTTTGTTATCGGAGGATATTTAATTTGGCCGTATAATCTTCAAAGGGATTCGAAATATCTGTTCTCAGATTCCACAGGAATAAGGCTAGCAAAGAGATCCATGAAATACAGATGTAACTCTGTGAGTGGAAGCCACACATCACAAAGCAGTTTCTCAGAAACCTTCTTTCCAGTTTTTGTCTGAGAATATTTTCTTCTTCACCATACCCCTCTATGGGCTTCCAAATATCCCTTTCGAATTCCACAAGAACAGGCTTAGTGAGCGGCTTCTTCAGGGGAAATCTGTAACTCTGTGAGATGATTTCACAGAACACAAAGAAGTTTCTCAGAAGGCTTCTTTCTCTTTGTTATCGTAGGATATTTCCTTTGGCCCTAGAGTCTTCAATGGGATCCGAAGTATCTGCTCTCAGATTCCAGAGAAACAAGGCCAGCAAAGAGATCCACGAAATACAGATGTAACTCTATTGAGTGGAAGTCACACACCACAAAGCAGTGTCTCAGAAAGATTCTTTCCAGTTTTTTCCCGGGGATATTTTCTTTTTCACCATATCCCTCTATGGGCTTCCAAAATATCACTTTGCGAATTCCACAAGAACAGGCTTAGCGAGCGGCTTCTTGGGGGGAAAGCTGTAAATCTGTGAGATGAATTAACAGAACACTCAGCAGTTTCTCAGAAAGCTTCTTTCCAGATTTCATCGGAGGATATTTAATTTTTCACCATAGCCCTCAACAGGCTTCCACGTATCGCTTTGCAGATTACACAAGCACTGTCTTAGCGAAAGGCTTCTTGAGGGGAAAGCTGTAACTCTGTGACATGATTTCACAGTACACAAAGAAGGTTCTACGAAAGCTTCTTTCTCTTTGTTATCGGAGGATATTTCCTTTGTCCCTATAGTCTTCAATGGGATGTGAAATATCTCTTCTCAGATTCCACAGAAATAAGGCTAGCAAAGAGATCCACGAAATACAGATGTAACTCTGTGAGTGGAAGTCATACAAGACAAAGCAGTTTCTCAGAAAGCTTCTTTCCAGATTTCATCGGGGGATATTTCCTTTTTCACCGTAGGCCTCCATGGGCTTCCAAATATCACTTTGCGAATTCCACAAGAACAGGCTTAGCGAGCGACTTCTGGAGGGGAAAGCTGTAACTCTGTGAGATGAATTAAGAGAACACTAAGCAGTATCTCAGAAAGCTTCTTTCCAGATTTCATCGGAGAATATTTCCGTTTTCACCAGTGCCCTGTATGGGCTTCCAAATATCACTTTGCAAATTCCACAAGAACTGTCTTAGCGATAGGCTTCTTGAGGGGAAAGCTGTAAGTCTGTGAGATGATTTCAGAGAACACAAAGAAGTTTCTCAGAAAGCTTCTTTCTCTTTTTTATCGGAGGATATTTCCTTTCACCTCATCGTCTTCCAAGGGATCCAAAATATCTGTTCTCATATTCCACAGAAATAAGGCTAGCAAAGAGATCCACGAATAACAGATGTAACTCTGTGAGTGGAAGTCACACATAGCAAAGAAGTTTCTCAGAAAGCTTCTTTC
This sequence comes from Theropithecus gelada, assembly GCF_003255815.1. Taxonomy (NCBI): domain Eukaryota; kingdom Metazoa; phylum Chordata; class Mammalia; order Primates; family Cercopithecidae; genus Theropithecus; species Theropithecus gelada. The sequence continues at coordinate 45,145,863 of NC_037676.1, read as the reverse complement.
CAGTTTTTCTCTGAGTATATTTTCTTTTTCACCATAGCCCTCTATGGGCTTCCAAATATCACTTTGCGAATTCCCCAAGAACACGCTTAGCGAGCGGCTTCTTGAGGGGTAATCTATAACTCTGTGAGTTGAATTAACAGAACACTAAGCAGTTTCTCAGAAAGCTTCTTTCCAACTTTCATCGGCGGATATTTCCTTTTTCACCATAGCACTCTAAGGGTTTTCAAATATCACTTTTCATATTCCAAAAGAACTGTCTTAGCGAAAGGCTTCTTGAGGGAAAAGCTGTAACGCTGTGAGATGATTTCACAGAACACAAAGAAGTTTCTCAAAAAGCTTCTTTCTCTTTTTTATCGGAGGATATTTCCTTTAGCCCTAGAGTCATCAAAGGGATCCGAATTATCTGTTCTCTGATTCCAAAGAAATAAGGTAAGCAAAGAGATCCACGAAATACAGATGTAACTCTGTGAGTTTAAGTCACACATCACAAAGCAGTGTCTCAGAGAGCTTCATTCCAGTTTTTCTCTGAGGATATTTTCTTTTTCACCATAGCCCTCTATGGGCTTCCAAATATCACTTTGCAAATTCCACAAGAACAGGCTTAGCGAGCGGCTTCTTGGGGGGAAAGCTGTAACTCTGTGACATGATTTAACAGAACACTAAGCAGTTTCTCTGAAAGCTTCTTTCCAGATTTCATCGGATGATATTTAATTTTTCACCATAGCCCTCTATGGGCTTCCCCATATCACTTTGCAAATTACACAAGCACTGTCTTAGTGAAAGGCTTCTTGAGGGGAAAGGTGTAACTCTGTGAGATGATTTCACGGAGCACAAAGAAGTTACTCAGAAAGTTTCTTTCTCTTTGTTATCGGAGGATATTTCCTTTGGCCGTAGAGTTTTCCAAGGGATCCGAAATATCTGTTCTCAGATTCCACAGAAATAAGGCTAGCAAAGGGATCCACAAAATACAGATGTAACTCTGTGAATGGAAGTCACACATCACAAAGCAGTTTCTCAGAAAGCTTCTTTGCATTTTTTCTCTGAGGATATTTTCTTTTTCACCGTAGCCCTCTATGGGCTTCCAAATATCAGTTTGCGAATTCCACAACTACAGGCTTAGCGAGCGGCTTCTTGAGGGGAAAGCTGTAACTCTGTGAGATGAATTAACAGAAAACTAAGCAGTTACTCAGAAAGCTTCTTTCCAGATTACATCGGAGGATATTTCCTTTTTCACCAGTGCCGTCTATGGGCTTCCAAATATCACTTTGCAAATTCCACAAGAACTGCCTAAGCGAAAGGCTTCTTGAGGGGGAAGCCATAACTCCGTGAGATGATTTCACAGAACACAAGGAAGTTTCTCAGAAATCTTCTTTCTCTTTTTTATCAGAGTATATTTCCTTTGGCCCTAGAGTTTTCAAAGGGATCTGAAATATCTGTTCTCAGATTCCACAGAAAGAAGGCTAGCAAAGAGATCCACGAAATACAGCTGTAACTCTCTGAGTGGAAGTCACACATCACAAAGCAGTTTCTTAGAAAGCTTGTTTTCAGTTTTTCTCTGAGGATATTTTCTTTTTCACCAGAGCCCTCTATGGGCTTCCAAATATCACTTTGCGAATTGCACAAGCACAGGCTTAGCGAGCGGCTTCTTGAGGGGAAAGCTGTAACTCTGTTAGATGAATTAACGGAACACTAAGCAGTTTCTCAGAAAACTTCTTTCCAGATTTCATCGGAGGATATTTCCTTTTTCACCAGTGCCCTCTAGGGGCTTCCAAATATCACTTTGCAAATTCCACAAGAACTGTCTTAGCGAAAGGCTTCTTGAGGGGAAAGCTGTAACTCTGTGAGATGATTTCAACAGAACACAAAGAAGTTTATCAAAAGCTTTTTTCTCTTTGATATCGGAGGATATTTACTTTGGCCCTATAGTCTTCAAAGGGATCCGAAATATCTGTTCTCAGATTCCACAGAAATAATGCTAGGAAATAGATCCAGGAAATACAGATGTAAATCTGTGAGTGGAAGTCACACAACACAACGCAGTTTCTCAGAAAACTTCTTTCCAGTTTTTCTCGGAGGATATTTTCTTTTTCACCATAGCCCTCTATGGGCTTCCAAATATCACTTGCGAATTCCACAAGAACAGGCTTAGCGAGCGGCTTCTTGAGGGGAAAGCTGTAACTCTGTGAGATGAATTAACAGAACATTAAGCAGAAGCTTCTTTCCAGATTTCATCGGAGGATATTTCCTTTTTCACCAGCGCCCTCTATGGGCTTCCAAATATCACTTTGAAAATTCCACAAGCACTGTCTTAGCGATAGGCTTCTTGAGGGGAAAGCTGTAAGTCTGTGAGATGCTTTCACAGAACACGAAGAAGTTTCTCAGAAAGCTTCTTTCTCTTTGTTATTGGAGGATATTTCCTTTGGCCGTATAGTCTTCAAAGCGATCCGAAATATCTGTTCTCAGATACCACAGAAATAAGGCGAGCAAAGAGACCACGAAATACAGTTGTAACTCTCGAGTGGAAGCCACATATCACAAAGCAGTTTCTCGGAAAGCTTCTTTCCAGTTTCTCTCGGAGGATATTTTCTTTTTCACCTTCGCCCTCTATGGGCTTCCAAATATCACTTTGCGAATTCCACAAGAACACGCTTAGCGAGGGGCTTCTTCGGGGGAAAGCTGTAACTCTGTGAGATGAATTAACAGAACACTAATCAGTTTCTCAGAAAGCTTCTTTCCAGATTTCATCGGAGGATATTTCCTTTTTCACCAGCGCCATCTATCCGCTTCCAATTATCAGTTTGCAAATTGCACAAGAACTGTCTTAGCGAAAGGCTTCTTGAGGGGAAAGCTGTAACTCTGTGAGATGACTTCACAGAACACAAAGAAGTTTCTCTGAAAGCTTCTTTCTCTTTGTTATCGGCGGATAATTCCGTTGGCCCTATAGTCTTCAAAGGGATCCGAAATATCTGTTCTCAGAATCCAGAGAAACAATGCTAGGAAAGAGATCCACGAAATACAGATGTAAATCTGTGAGTGGAAGTCACACAACACAAACCAGTTTCTCAGAAAACTTCTTTCCAATTTTTCTCTGAGGATATTTTCTTTCTCACCGTAGCCCTCTAAGGGCTTCCAAATATCACTTTGCGAATTCCACAAGAACAGGCTTAGTGAGTGGCCTCTTGAGGGAAAAGCTGTAACTCTGTGAGATGAATTAACAGAACACTAAGCAGTTTCTCAGAAAGCTTCTTTCCAGATTTCATCGGAGGATATTTCCTTTTTCACCAGCGCCTTCTATCAGCTTCCAAATATCAGTTTGCAAATTCCACGATAACTCTCTTAGCGAAAGGCTTCTTGAGGGGAAAGCTGTAAGTCTTTGAGATGATTTCAAAGAACACTAACCAGTTTCTCAGAAAGCTTCTTTCCAGATTTCATCGGAGGATATTTCCTTTTTCACAATAGCCCTCTATGGGCTTCCAAATATCCCTTGCAAATTAAACAAGAACAGGCTTACTGAGCGGCTTCTTCAGGGGAAAGCTGTATCTCTGTGAGATGATTTCACAGAACACAAAGAAGTTTCTCAGAAAGCTTCTTTCTCTTTGTTATCGGAGGATATTTCCTTTCGCCCTAGAGTCTTCAAAGGGATCCGAAGTATCTGTTCTCAGATTCCACAGAAATAAGGCTAGCAAAGAGATCCACGAAATACAGATGTAACTCTGTTGAGTGGAAGTCACACACCACAAAGCAGTGTCTCAGAAAGCTTCTTTCCAGTTTTTCCCCGAGGATATTTTCTTTTTCACCATATCCCTCTATGGGCTTCCAAAATATCACTTTGCGAATTCCACAAGAACAGGCTTAGCGAGCGGCTTCTTGGGCGGAAAGCTGTAAATCTGTGAGATGAATTAACAGAACACTAAGCAGTTTCTCAGAAAGCTTCTTTCCAGATTTCATCGGAGGATATTTAATTTTTCAACGTAGCCTTCTATGGGCTTCCACGTATCGCTTTGCAAATTACAAAAGCATTGTCTTAGCGAAAGGCTTCTTGCGGGGAAAGCTGTAACTCTGTGACATGATTTCACAGTACACAAAGAAGGTTCTAGGAAAGCTTCTTTCTCTTTGTTATTGGAGGATATTTCCTTTGGCCCTATAGTCTTCAAAGGGATGTGAAATATCTCTTCTCAGATTCCACAGAAATAAGGCTAGCAAAGAGATCCACGAAATACAGATGTAACTCTGTGAGTGGAAGTCACACATCACAAAGCAGGTTCTCAGAAATCTTCTTTCCACTTTTTCTCTGAGGATATTTTCTTTTTCACCATAGCCCTCTATGGGCTTCCAAATATCACTTTGCGACTTCCACAAGAACACGCTTAGGGAGCGGCTTCTTGCGGGGAAAGCTGTAACTCTGTGAGATGAATTAACAGAACACTAAGCAGTTTCTGAGAAAGCGTCCTTCCAGATTTCATCGGAGGATATTTCCTTTTTCACCAGCGCCCTCTATGGGCTTCCAAATATCACTTTGCAAATTGCACAAGAACTGTCTTAGCGAAAGGCTTCTTGAGGGGAAAGCTGTAACTCTGTGAGATGATTTCACAGAACACAAAGAAGTTTCTCTGAAAGCTTCTTTCTCTTTGTTATCGGCGGATACTTCCGTTGGCCCTATACTCTTCAAAGGGATCCGAAATATCTGTTCTCAGAATCCAGAGAAACAATGCTAGGAAAGAGATCCACGAAATACAGATGTAAATCTGTGAGTGGAAGTCACACAACACAAAGCAGTTTCTCAGAAAACTTCTTTCCAATTTTTCTCTGAGGATATTTTATTTCTCACCATAGCTCTCAAAGGGCTTCCAAATATCACTTTGCGAATTCCACAAGAACAGGCTTAGCGAGCGGCCTCTTGAGGGGAAAGCTGTAACTCTGTGAGATGATTTAACAGAACACTAAGCAGTTTCTCAGAAAGCTTCTTTCCAGATTTCATCGGAGGATATTTCCTTTTTCACCAGCACCTTCTATCGGCTTCCAAATATCAGTTTGCAAATTCCACAAGAACTCTCTTAGCGAAAGGCTTCTTGAGGAGAAAGCTGTAAGTCTTTGAGATGATTTCAAAGAACACTAAGCAGTTTCTCAGAAAGCTTCTTTCCAGATTTCATCGGAGGATATTTCCTTTTTCACTATAGCCCTCTATGGGCTTCCAAATATCACTTTGCAAATTCCCCAAGAACTGTCTTGGCAAAAGGCTTCTTGAGGGGAAAGCTGTAACTCTTTGAGATGATTTCACAGAACACAAAGAAGTTTCTCAGAAAGCTTCTTTCTCTCTGTTATGAGAGTATATTTCCTTTGGCCCTAGAGTTTTCAAAGTAATCCGAAATATCTGTTCTTAGATTCCACAGAAATAAATCTAGCAAAGAGATCCGCGAAGTACAGATGTAACTCTGTGAGTGGAAGCCACACATCACAAAGCAGTTTCTCAGAAAGCTTCTTTCTAGTTTTTCTCGGAGGATATTTTCTTTTTCACCATAGCCCTCTAACGGCTTCCAAATATCACTTTGCGAATTCCACAAGAACAGGCTTAGCGAGCGTCTTCTTGAGGGGAATGCTGGAATTCTGTGAGATGAATTAACAGAACACTAAGCAGTTTCTCAGAAAGCTTCTTTCCAGATTTCATCGGAGGATATTTCCTTTTTCACCAGTGCCCTCTATGAGCTTCCAAATATCACTTTGTGAATTCCACAAGAACTGCCTTAGCGAAAGGCTACTTCAGGGGAAAGCTGTAACTCTGTGAGATGATTTCACAGAACACAAAGAAGTTTCTCAGAAAGCTTCTTTCCCTTTGTTATCGGAGGATATTTCCTTTGGCATCATAGTCTTCAAAGGGATCCGAAATATCTGTTCTCAGATTCAACAGAAATAAGGCTAGCAAGGAGATCCACGAAATAGAGATGGAACTCTGTGAGTTGAAGTCACACATCACAAAGCAGATTCTCAGAAAGTTTCTTTCCAGTTTTTCTCGGAGGATATTTTCTTTTTCACCATAGCCCTCTAAGGGCTTCCAAATATCAGTTTGCGAATTCCACAAGAACAGGCTTAGCGAGCGGCTTCTTGAGGGGAATGCTGGATCTCTGTGACATGAATTAACAGAACACTAAGCAGTTTCTCAGAAAGCTTCTTTCCAGATTTCATCGGAGGATATTTCCTTTTTCACCATTGCCCTCTATGAGCTTCCAAATATCACTTTGTGAATTCCACAAGAACAGGCTTAGCGAGCGGCTTCTTAAGGGGAAAGCTGTAACTCTGTGAGATGAATTAACAGAACACTAAGCAGTTTCTAAGAAAGCTTCTCTCCAGATTTCTTCGGAGGATATTTCCTTTTTCACCAGCGCCCTCTATGGGCATCCAAATATCACTTTGCAAATTCCACAAGAACTTTTTTAGTGAAAGACTTCTTGAGGGGAAAGCTGTAACTCTGTGAGATGATTTCACAGAACACAAAGAAGTTTCTCAGAAAGCTTCTTTCTCTTTGTTATCGGAGGATATTTCCTTTGGCCCTATAGTCTTCCAAGGGATCCGAAATATCTGTTCTCAGATTCCAGAGAAATAAGGCTAGCAAAGAGATCCACAAAATACAGATGTATCTCTGTGAGTGGAAGTCACACATCACAAAGGAGTTTCTCAGAAAGCTTTTTTCCATTTTTTCTCTGAGGATATTTTCTTTTTCACCGTAGCCCTCTATGGGCTTCCAAATATCACTTGCAAATTCCACAGAACTGTCTTAGCGAAAGGCTTCTTGAGGGGAAAGCTGTAACTCTGTGAGATGATTTCACAGAACACAAAGAAGTTTCTCAGAAGGCTTCTTTCTCTTTGTTATCGGAGGAGATTTCCTTTGGACCTAGAGACTTCAAAGGGATCTGAAATATCAGTTCTCAGATTCCACAGAAATAAGGCTAGGAAAGAGATCCACGAAATACAGATGTAACTCTTTGAGTGGAAGTCACACATCATAAAGCAGTTTCTCAGAAATCTTCTTTCCAGTTTTTCTCTGAGGATATTTTCTTTTTCACCATAGCCCTGTATGGGCTTCCAAATATCACTTTGGGAATTCCACAAGAACAGGCTTAGCGAGTGGGTTCTTGAGGGGAAAGCTGTAACTCTGTAAGATGAATTAACAGAACACTAAGGAGTTTCTGAGCAAGCTTCTTTCCAGATTTCATCGGAGGATATTTCCTTCTTCACCAGTGCCCTCTATGGGCTTCCAAATATCACTTTGCAAATTCCACAAGAACTGTCTTAGCGAAAGGCTGCTGAGGGGAAAGCTCTAAGTCTGTGAGGTGATTTCACAGAACACAAAGAAGTTTCTCAGAAAGGTTCTTTCTCTTTGTTATCGGAGGATATTTCCTTTGGCCCTACAGTCTTCCAAGGGATCCGAAATATCTGTTCTCAGATTCCACAGAAATAAGGCCAGCAAAAAGATCCACAAAATGCAGATGTAACTCTGTGAGTGGAAGTCACACATCACAGAGCAGTTTCTCAGAAAGCTTCTTTCCAGATTTCATCGGAGGATATTTCCTTTTCCACCATAGCACTCTAAGGACTTCAAAATATCACTTTTCATATTCCACAAGAACTGTCTTAGCGAAAGGCTTCTGAGGGGAAAGCTGTAACTCAGTGACATGATTTCACAGAACACAAAGAAGTTTCTCAGAAAGCTTCTTTCTCTTTGTTATCGGAGGATATTTTCTTTGGCCCTATATGCTTCCAAGGGGTCCGAAATATCTGTTCTCATATTAAACAGAAATAAGGCTAGCAAAGAGATCCACGAAATACAGTTGTAAGTCTGTGAGTGGAAGTCACACATCACAAAGCCGTGTCTCAGAAAGCTTCTTTCCAGTTTTTCTCTGAGGATATTGTCTTTTTCACCATAGCCCACTATGGGCTTCCAAATATCACTTTACGAATTCCAGAAGAACAGGCTTAGCGAGCGGCTTCTTGAGGGGAAAGGTGTAACTCTGTGAGATGAATTAACAGAACACTAAGCAGTTTCTCAGAAACCTTCTTTCCAGATTTCATCCGAGGATATTTCCTTTTTCACCAGTGCCCTCTGTGGGCTTCCAAATATCACATTGCAAATTCCACAAGAACTGTCTTAGCGAAAGGCTTCTTGAGGGGAAAGCGGTAAGTCTGTGAGATGATTTCACAGAGCACAAAGAAGTTTCTCAGAAACCTTCTTCCTCTTTGTTATCGGAGGATATTTCCTTTGGCGTATAGTCTTCCAAGGGATCCGAAGTATCTGTTCTCAGATTCCACAGAAATAAGGCTAGCAAAAAGATCCACAAAATACAGATGTAACTCTGTTGAGTGGAAGTCACGCACCACAAAGCAGTGTCTCAGAAAGCTTCTTTCCAGTTTTTCCCCGACTATATTTTCTTTTTCACCATATCCCTCTATGGGCTTCCAAAATATCACTTTGTGAATTCCACAAGAACAGGCTTAGCGAGCGGCTTCTTGGGGGGAAAGCTGTAAATCTGTGAGATGATTTCACAGAACACAAAGAAGTTTCTCAGAAAGCTTCTTTCTCTTTTTTATCAGAGCATATTTCCTTTTGCTCTCTAGTCTTCAAAGGGATCCGAAATATCTGTTCTCAGATTCCATAGAAATAAGGCTAGCAAAGGAATCCACGAAATACAGATTTAACTCTGTAAGTGGAAGTCACACATCACAAAGCAGTTTCTCAGAAAGCTTCTTCCCAGTTTTTCCCCGAGGATATTTTCTTTTTCACCATATCCCTCTATGGGCTTCCAAAATATCACTTTATGAATTCCACAAGAACAGGCTTAGCGAGCGGCTTCTTGGGGGGAAAGCTGTAAATCTGTGAGATGAATTAACAGAACACTAAGCAGTTTCTCAGAAAGCTTCTTTCCAGATTTCATCGGAGGATATTTAATTTTTCACCGTAGCCCTCTATGGGCTTCCACGTATCGCTTTGCAAATTACACAAGCACTGTCTTAGCGAAATGCTTCGTGAGGGGAAATCTGTAACTCTGTGAGATGATTTCACAGACCACAAATAAGGTTCTCAGAAAGCTTCTTTCTCTTTGTTGTCGGAGGATATTTCCTTTGGCCCTAGATTCTTCAAGGGGATCCGAAATATTTGTTCTCAGATTCCACAGAAATAAGGCTAGCAAAAGGATCCACAAAATACACATGTAACTCTGTGACTGGAAGTCACACATCACAAAGCAGTTTCTCAGAAAGCTTCTTTCCAATTTTCCTCTGAGGATATTCTCTTTTTCACCTTATCCCTCTATGGGCCTCCAAATATCAATTTGCAAATTGCACAAGAACAGGCTTAGCGAGCGACTTTTAAGGGGAAAGCTGTAACTCTGTGAGATGAATTAACAGAACACTAAGCAGTTTCTCAGAAAGCTTCTTTCCAGATTTCCTCGGAGGATATTTCCTTTTTCACCGTAGCACTCTATGGGCTTCAAAATATCACTTGCAAATTCCAAAAGAACTCTCTTAGCGAAAGGCTTCTTGAGTGGAAAGCTGTAACTCTGTGAGATGATTTCACAGAACACAAAGAAGTTTCTCTGAAAGCTTCTCTCTCTTTGTTATCGGAGGAGATTTCCTTTGGCCCTACAGACTTCAAAGGGATATGAAATATAAGTTCTCAGATTCAACAGAAAAAAGGCTAGCAAAGAGATGCAAGAAATACAGATGTAAATCAGTGAGTGGAAGTCACACATCACAAAGCAGTTTCTCAGAAAGCTTCTTTCCAGGTTTTCTCTCAGGATATTTTCTTTTTCACCATAGCCCTGTACATGCTTCCAAATATCACTTTGCGAATTCCACAAGAACAGGCTTAGCGAGCGGCTTCTTGACGGGAAAGCTGTAACTCTGTGAGATGAATTAACAGAACACTAAGCAGTTTCTCAGAAAGCTTCTTTCCAGATATCATCGGAGGATATTTCCTTTTTCACCAGTGCCCTCTATGGGCTTCCAAATATCACTTTGCAAATTCCACAAGAACTTTCTTATCGAAAGGCTTCTTGAGGGGTAAGCGGTAAGTCTGTGAGATGATTTCACAGAACACAAAGAGGTTTCTCAGAAGGCTTCTTTCTCTTTGTTATCGGAGGATATTTCCTTTGGCCCTATATGCTTCCAAGGGATCCGAAATATCTGTTCTCAGATTCCACAGAAATAAGGCTAGCAAAGAGATCCACGAAATACAGATGTAGCTCTGTGAGTGGAAGTCACACATCACAAAGCAGTTTCTCAGAAAGCTTCTTTCCAGTTTTTTTCTGAGGATATTTTCTTTTTCCCCATAGCCCTCTGAGGGCTTCCAAATATCACTTTGTGAATTTCACAAGAACAGGCTTGGCGAGCGGCTTCTTCAGGGGAAATCTATAACTCTCTGACATGAATTAACAGAACACTAAGCAGTTTCTCAGAAAGCTTCTTTCCAGATTTCATCGGAGGATATTTCCTTTTTCACCGTAGCCCTCTATGGGCTTCCAAATATCACTTTGCCAATTCCACAAGAACTGTCTTAGCGAAAGGCTTCTTGAGGGGACAGCTGTAGCTCTGTGACATGATTTCACAGAACACAAAGTAGTTTCTCAGAAAGCTTCTTTCTCTTTGTTATCGGAGGAGATTTCCTTTGGCCCTAGAGACTTCAAGGGGATCTGTAATATCAGTTCTCCGATTCCACAGAAATAAGGCTAGCAAAGAGATCCACGAAATACAGATGTAACTCTGTGAGTGGAACTCACAAATCACAAAGCAGTATCTCAGAAAGCTTCTTTCCAGGTGTTCTCTGAGGATATATTGTTTTTCACCATAGCCCTGTATGGGCTTCCAAATATCACTTTGCGAATTCCACAAGAACAGGCTTAGCGAGCGGCTTCTTGACGGGAAAGCTGTAACTCTGTGAGATGAATTAACAGAACATTAAGCAGTTTCTCAGAAAGCTTCTTTCCAGATTTCATCAGAGGATATTTCCTTTTTCACCAATGCCCTCTATGGGCTTTCAAATATCACTTTGCAAATTCCACAAGAACTGTCTTAGGGAAAGGTTTCTTGAGGGGTAAGTGGTAAGTCTGTGAGATGATTTCACACAACACAAAGAAGTTTCTCAGAAAGCTTCTTTCTCTTTGTTATCGGAGGATATTTCCTTTGGCCCTATAGGCTTCCAAGGGATCCGAAATATCTGTTCTCAGATTCCACAGAAATAAGGCTAGCAAAGAGATCCACGAAATACAGTTGTAACTCTGTGAGTGGAAGTCACACATCACAAAGCAGTGTCTCAGAAAGCTTCTTTCCAGTTTTTCTCTGAGTATATTTTCTTTTTCACCATAGCCCACTATTGGCTTCCAAATATCACCTTGCAAATTCCACAAGAACAGGCTTAGCGAGCGGCTTCTTAAGGGGAAAGCTGTAACTCTGTGAGATGAATTAACAGAACACTAAGCAGTTTCTCAGCAATCTTCTTTCCAGATTTCATCGGAGGATACTTCCTTTTTCACCACAGCCCTCTATGTTATTCCAAATATCACTTCGCAAATTCCACAACAACAGTCTTAGCGAAAGGCTTCTTGAGGGGAAAGCTGTAACTCTGTGAGATGATTTCACAGAACACAAAGAAGTTTCTCAGAAAGCTTCCTTCTCTTTGTTATCGGAGGATATTTCCTTTGGCCCTGTAGTCTTCAAAGGCATCTGAAATATCTGTTCTCTGATTCCACAGAAATAAGGCTAGCAAAGAGACCATGAAATACAGATGTAACTCTTTGAGTGGAAGTAACACATCACAAAGCAGTTTCTCAGAAAGCTTCTTTCCAGTTTTTCTCTGAGGATATTTTCTTTTTCTCCATAGCCCTCTATGGGCTTCCAAATATCACTTTGCGATTTCCACAAGAACAGGCTTAGCGAGTGGATTCTTGAGAGAAAAGGTGTAACACTGTGAGATGAATTAACAGAACACTAAGCAGTTTCTCAGAGAGCTTTTTTCCAGATTTCATCGGAGGATATTTCCTTCTTCACCAGTGCCCTCTATGCGCTTCCAAATATCACTTTGCAAATTCCACAAGAACTGTCTTAGCGAAAGGCTTCTGAGGGGAAAGCTCTAAGTCTATTAGATGATTTCACAGAACACAAAGAAGTTTCTTAGAAAGCTTCTTTCTCTTTTTATCGGATGATATTTAATTTGGACGTATAGTCTTCCAAGGGATCCGAAGTATCTGTTCTCAGATTCCACAGAAATAAGACTAGCAAAGAGATCCACGAAATACAGATGTAACTCTGTGAGTGGAAGTCACACATCACAAAGCAGTTTCTCAGAAAGCTTCTTTCCAGTTTTTCCCTGAGGATAATTTCTTTTTCACCATAGCCCTCTACGGGCTTCCAAATATCCCTTTGCAAATTCCACAAGAAAGGGCTTAGTGAGTGGCTTCTTGAGCGGAAAGCTGTAACTCTGTGATATGAATTAACAGAACACTAAGCAGTTTCTCAGAAACCTTCTTTCCAGATTTCATCGGAGGATACTTCCTTTTTCACCAGAGCCCTCTATGGGCTTCCAAATATCACTTTCCTAATTGCACAAGAACTGTCTTAGCGAACGGCTTCTTGAGGGGAAAGATGTAACTCTGTGACATGATTTAGCAGAACACAAAGAAGTTTCTCAGAAAGCTTCTTTCTCTTTGTTATCAGAGGATATTTGATTTGGCCGTATAGTCTTCCAAGGATTCGAAATATCTGTTCTCAGATTCCACAGAAATAAGGCTAGCAAAGAGATCCACGAAATACAGATGTAAGTCTGTGAGTGGAAGTCACACATCACAAAGCAGTTTCTCAGAAAGCTTCTTTCCAGTTTTTCTCTGAGGATATATTCTTTGTCACCATAGCCCTCTAGGGGCTTCCAAATATCACTTTGCCACTTACACAAGAACAGGCTTAGCGAGTGGCTTCTTGAGGGGAAAGCTGTAACTCTGTGAGATGAATTAACAGAACACTAAGCAGTTTCTTAGAAAGCTTCTTTCCAGATTTCATCTGAGGATATTTCCTTTTTCACCAGCGCCCTCTATGGGCTTCCAAATATCACTTTTCAAATTCCACAAGAACTGTCTTAGCGAAAGGCTTCTTGAGGGGAACTCTGTAACTCTGTTAGATGATTTCACACAACACAAAGAAGTTTCTCAGGAAGCTTCTTTCTCTTTTTTATCGGGGATATTTCCTTTGGCCCTATAGTGTTCAAAAGGGATCCGAAATATCTGTTCTCAGATTCCACAGAAATAAGGCTTGCAAAGAGATCCACGAAATAGAGATGTAACTCTGTGAGTGGATGTCACACTTTACAAAGCAGTTTCTCAGAAAGCTTCTTTCCAGATTTCATCGGAGGATATTTCCTTTTTCACCATAGCCCTCTATGGGCTTCCAAATATCAGTTTTCAAATTCGACAGGAACTGTCTTGGTGAAAGGCTTCTTGAGGGGAAAGCCGTAACTCTGTGAGATGAATTAACAGAAAACTAAGCAGTTTCTCAGAATGCTTCTTTCCAGATTTCATCTGAGGATATTTCCTTTTTCACCAGCGCCCTCTATGGGCTTACAAATATCACTTTGGAAATTCCACAAGAACTGTCTTAGTGAAAGGCTTCTTTAGGGGAAAGCTGTAACTCAGTGAGATGATTTCACAGAACAGAAAGAAGTTTCGCAGAAAGCTTCTTTCTCTTTGTTATCGGGGGATATTTCCTTTGGCCCTGTAGTCTTCAAAGGGATCCGAAATATCTGTTCTCAAATTCCACAGAAATAAGGCTAGGAAAGAGATCCACAAAATACAGATGTAACACTGTGGGTTGAAGTCACACAAAACAAAGCAGTTTCTCTGAAAGATTCTTTCCAGTTTTTCTCTGAGGATACTTTCTTTTTCACCGTAGCCCTCTACGGGCTTCCAAACATCACTTTGCGAATTTTACAAGAACAGACTTAGCGAGCAGCTTCTTGAGGGGAAAGCTGTAACTCTGTGAGATGCATTAACAGAACACTAAGCAGTTTCTCAGAAAGCTTCTTTCCACATTTCATCGGAGGATATTTCCTTTTTCACCAGCGCCCTCTATGGGCTCACAAATATCACTTAGCAAATTTCACAAGATATGTCTTACCGAAAGGCTTCCTGAGGGGAAAGCTGTAATTCTGTGAGACGACTTCACAGAACACAAAGAAGGTTCTCAGAAAGCTTTTTTCTCTTTTTATCGGAGGATATTTCCTTTGACACTATAGTCTTCAGAGGGATCCGAAATATCTGTTCTCAGATGCCACAAAAACAAGGCACCAAAGAGATCCACGAAATTCAGATGAAACTCTGGGAGTGGAAGTCACACATCACAAAGCAGTTTCTCATAAAGCTTCTTTCCAGTTTTTCTCTGAGGATATTTTCTTTTTCACCATAGCCCTCTGTGGGCTTCCAAATATCCTTTTGCGAATTCCACAGGAACAGGCTTAGCGAGCGGCTTCCTGAGGGGAAAGCTGTAACTCTGTGAGATGAATTAACAGAACACTAAGGAGTTTCTCAGAAAGCTTCTTTCCAGATTTCATCGGAGGATATTTCCTTTTTCACCATAGCCTTCTATGGGCTTCCAGATATCACTTTGAATTCCACAAAAACAGGCTTGGCGAGCGGCTTCTTGAGGGAAAAGCGGTAACTATATGAGATGAATTAACAGAACACTAAGCAGTTTCTCAGAAAGCTTCTTTCCAGATTTCATCGGAGGATATTTCCTTTTTCACCAGCGCCTTCTACGGGCTTCCAAATATCAGTCTGCAAATTCCACAAACACTGTCTTAAGGAAAGTCTTCTTGAGGGGAAAGCTGTAACTCTGTGAGATGATTTCACAGAACACAAAGAAGTTTCATAGAAAGTTTCTTTCTCTTTGTTCTCGGAGGATATTTTCTTTAGCCCTGTAGTCTTCAAAGGGATCCGAAATAACTGTTTAAGATGCCACAGAAATAAGGCTAGCGAAGAGATCCACGAAATTCAGACGTAACTCTGTGAGTGGAAGTCACACAACACAAAGCACTTTCTCAGAAATCTTCTTTCCAGTTTTTCTCTGAGGACATTTTCTTTTTCATCATAGACGTCTAAGGGCTTCCAAATATCACTTTGCACATTCCACAGGAACAGGCTTAGCTACCGGCTTCTTTATTGGAAAGCTGTAACTCTGTGAGATGAATTAACAGAACACTAAGCAGTTTCTCAGAAAGCTTCTTTCCACATTTCATCGGAGGATATTTCCTTTTTCACCATAGCCCTCTATGGGCTTCCAAATATCACTTTGCCAATTCCACAAGAACTGTCTTAGCGAAAGGCTTCTTTAGGGGAAAGCAGTAACTCTGTGAGTTGATTTCACGGAACACAAAGAAGTTTCTCAGAAAGCTTCTTTCTCTCTGTTATCGGAGGATATTTCCTTGGCCCTATATTCTTCAAAGGGATCCGAAATATCTGTTCTCAGTTTCCACAGAGTTGGGGCTAGCAAAGTGATCCACGAAATACAGATGTAACTCTGTGAGTGGAAGTCACACACCACAGAGCAGTTTCTCAGAAAGCTTCTTTCCAGATTTCATCTGAGGATATTTCCTTTTTCACCAGTGCCCAATATGGGCTTCCAAATATCACTTTGCAAATTCCACAAGAACAGTCTTAGCGACAGGTTTCCTGTGGGGAAATCTGTAACTCTGTGAGAGGATTTGTACAGAACACAAAGGAGTTTCTCAGAAAGCTTCTTTCCTTGTTATCGGAGGATATTTCCTTTGGCCCCAGAGTCTTCAAAGGGATCCGAAATATCTGTTCTCAGATTCCACAGAAAAAAGGCTAGCAAAGAAATCTACGAAATACAGATATAACTCTGTGAGTGGAAGTCACACATCACAAAGCACTGTCTGAGAAAGCTTCTTTCCAGTTTTTCTCTGAGGATATTTTCTTTTTCACAATAGCCCTCTATGGGCTTCGAAATATCACTTTGCGAATTCCACAAGAACAGGCTTAGCAAGCGGCTACTTGAGGGGAAAGCTGTAACTCTGTGTGATAATTTCACAGAACACAAAGAAGTTTCTCAGAAAGCTTCTTTCTCTTTGTTATCGGAGGATATTTCCTTTGGCCCTAGAAGCTTCAAAGGGATCCGAAATATCTGTTCTCAGATTCCACAGAAATAAGGCTAGCAAAGAGATCCACGAAATACAGATGTAACTCTGTGAGTGGAAGTCACTCATCACAAAGCAGTTTCTCACAAAGCTTCTTTCAAGCTTTTCTCTGAGGATAATTTCTTTTTCACTATAGCCCTCCATGGGCTTCCAAATATCCCTTTGCGAATTCCAGAAGAACAAGCTTAGCTAGCGGCTTCTTGATTGGAAAGCTGTAACTCTGTGAGATGAATTAACAGAACACTAAGCACTTTCTCAGAAAGCTTCTTTCCACTTTTCATCGGAGGATATTTCCTTTTTCACCAGTGCCCTATATGGGCTTCCAAATATCACTTTGCAAATTCCACAAGAACAGTCTTAATGACAGGTTTCCAGTTGGGAAATCTGTAACTCTGTGAGAGGATTTCTACAGAACACAAAGGAGTTTCTCAGAAAGCTTCTTTCCTTTTTATCGGAGGATATTTCCTTTGGCCCTAGAGTCTTCAAAGGGATCTGAAATATCTGTTCCCAGATTCCACAGAAAAAAGGCTAGCAAAGAGATCCTCGAAATACAGATGTAAATCTGTGAGTGGAAGTCACACATCACAAAGCACTGTCTGAGAAAGCTTCTTTCCAGTTTTTCCCTGAGGATATTTTATTTTTCACATTAGCCCTCTATGGGCTTCGAAATATCACTTTGCGAATTCCACAAGAACAGGCTCAGCAAGCGGCTACTTGAGGGGAAAGCTGTAACTCTGTGTGATTATTTCACAGAACACAAAGAAGTTTCTCAGAAACCTTCTTTCTCTTTGTTATCGGAGGATATTTCCTTTGGCCCTAGAAGCTTCAAAGGGATCCGAAATATCTGTTCTCAGATTCCACAGAAATAAGGCTAGCAAAGAGATCCACGAAATACAGATGTAACTCTGTGAGTGGAAGTCACTCATCACAAAGCAGTTATTCGCAAAGCTTCTTTCAAGCTTTTCTCTGAGGATATTTTCTCTTTCACCATAGCCCTCCATGGGCTTCCATATATCCCTTTGCGAATTCCAGAGGAAGAAGCTTAGCGAGCGGCTTCTTGAGGGGAAAGCTGCAACTCTGTGAGATTAATTAACAGAACACTAAGCAGTTTCTCAGAAAGCTTCTTTCCAGATTTCATCAGAGGATATTTCCTCTTTCACCATAGCCCTCTATGGGCTTCCAAATATCACTTTGCCAATCCACAAGAACTGTCTTAGCGAAAGGCTTCTTGAGGGGAAAGCTGTAACTCTGTGAGATGATTTCACAGAACACAAAGAATTTTCTCTGAAAGCTTCTTTCTCTCTGTTATCGGAGGATATTTCCTTTGGCCCTCTAGTCTTCAAAGGGATCCGAAATATCTGTTCTCAGATTCCACAGAAATAAAGCTAGCAAAGAGATCCACGTAATACAGATGTAACTCTGTGAGTGGAAGTCACACATCACAAAGCAGTTTCTCAGAAAACTTCTTTCCAATTATTCTCTGAGAATATTTTCTTTTTCACGATACCGCTGTATGGGCTTCCAAATATCCCTTGCGAATTCCACAAGAACAGGCTTAGTGAGCGGCTTCTTCAGGGGAAAGCTGTAACTCTGTGAGAGGTATTAAGAGAACACTAAGCAGTTTCTCAGAAAGCTTCTTTCCAGATTTCATCGGAGGATATTTCCTTTTTCACCAGTGCCCTCTATGGGCTTCCCAATATCACTTTGCAAATTCCATAAGAACTGTCTTAGCGAAAGGCTACTTGAGGGGAAAGCTGTAACTCTGTGAGATGATTTCACAGAACACAAAGAAGGTTCTCAGAAAGCTTCTTTCTCTTTGTTATCGGAGGATATTTCATTTGGCCCTAGAGTCTTCAAAGGGATCCGAAATATCTGTTCTCAGCTTCCACAGAAATAAGGCTAGCAAAGAGATCCACGAAATACAGATGTAACTCTGTGAGTGGAAGTCACACATCACAAAGCAGTGTCTCAGAAAGCTTCTTTCCATTTTTTCTCTGAGGATATTTTCTTTTTCACCATAGCCCTCTACGGGCTTGCAAATATCACTTTGGGAATTCCACAAGAAGAGGCTTAGCAAGCGGCTTCTTGAGGGGCAAGCTGTAACACTGTGAGATGAATTAACAGAACACTAAGCAGTTTCCCAGAAAGCTTCTTTCCAGATTTCATCGGAGGATATTTCCTTTTTCACCATAGCCCTCTATGGGCTTCCAAATATCACTTTGCAAATTCCTCAAGAAGTGTCTTAGCGAAAGGCTTCTTCAGGGGAAAGCTGTAACTGTGTTAGATGATTTCACAGAACACAAAGAAGTTTCTCATAAAACTTCTTTCTCTTTGTTATCGGAGGATATTTCCTTTGGCCCTATACTCTTCAAAGGGATCCGAAATATGTGTTCTCAGAATCCACAGAAATAAGGCTAGCAAAGAGATCCACGAAATACAGATGTAACTGTGTGAGTGGAAGTCACATATCACAAAGCAGTTTCTCAGGGACCTTCTTTCCAGTTTTTCTCTGAGGATATTTTCTTTTTCACCATAGCCCTGTATGGGCTTCAAATGTCACTTTGCGAATTACAAAAGAACAGGCTTAGCGAGTGGCTTCTTGAGGGGAAACCTGTAACTCTGTGAGATGATTTCACAGAACACAAAGAAGGTTCTCAGAAAGCTTCTTTCTCTTTGTTATCACAGGATATTTCCTTTGGCCCTAGAGACTTCAAAGGGATCCGAAATATCAGTTTTCAGATTCCACAGAAATAAGGCCAGCAAAGTGATCCACGAAATACAGATGTAACTCTGTGAGTGGAAGTCACACATCACAAAGCAGTTTCTAAGAAAGCTTCTTTCCAGTTTTTCTTTAAGCATATTTTCTTTTTCAACATTGCCCTCTATGGGCTTCCAAATATCACTTTGCGAATTCCACAAGAACAGGCTTAGTGAGCGGCTTCTTGACGGGAAAGCTGTAACTCTGTGAGATGAATTAAGAGAACACTAAGCAGTTTCTCAGAAAGCTTCTTTCCAGATTTCATCGGAGGATATATCCTTTTTCACCAGTGCCCTCTATGGGCTTCCAAATATCACTTTTCAAATTCCACAAGAACTGTCTTTGCGAAAGGCTTCTTGAGGGGAAAGCTGTAACTCTGTGACACGATTTCACAGAACACAAAGAAGTTTCTCAGAAAGCTTCTTTCTCTTTATTATCGGAGGATATTTCCTTTGGCCCTAGAGTCCTCAAAGGGATCCGAAATATCTGTTCTCAGATTCCAAAGAAATAAGGCTAACAAAGAGATCCACGAAATACAGATGTAAATCTGTGAGTGGAAGTCACACATCACAAAGCAGTTTCTCAGAAATCTTCTTTCCAGTTTTTCTCTGAGGATATTTTCTTTTTCACCATAGTCTTCTAAGGGCTTCCAAATATCAGTTTGCGAATTCCACAAGAACAGACTTAGCGAGAGGCTTCTTGAGGGGAAAGCTGTAACTCTGTGAGATGAATTAAGAGAACACTAAGCAGTTTCTCAAAAAGCTTCTTTCCATATTTCATCGGAGGATATTTCCTTTTTCACCAGCGCCCTCTATCAGCTTCCAAATATCAGTTTGAAAATTCCAAAAGAATTGTTTAGCGAAAGGCTTCTTGAGGGGAAAGGTGTAACTCTGTGAGGTGATTTCTGAGAACACAAAGAATATTCTCAAAAAGCTTCTTTCTCTTTGTTATCGGAGGATATTTCCTTTGGCCCTAGAGCCTTCAAAGGGATCCGAAATATCTGTTCTCAGATTCCACAGAAATAAAGCTATCAAAGAGATCCACGAAATACAGATGTAACTCTGTGAGTGGAAGTCACACATCACAAAGCAGTTTCTCAGAAACCTTCTTTCCAATTTTTCTCTGAGAATATTTTCTTTTTCACCATACCGCTGTATGGGCTTCCAAATATCCCTTGAGAACTCCACAAGAAAAGGCTTAGTGAGCGGCTTCTTCAGGGGAAAGCTGTAACTCTGTGAGATGAATTAAGAGAACACTAAGCAGTTTCTCAGAAAGCTTCTTTCCAGATTTCATCGGAGGATATTTCCTTTTTCACCTGTGCCCTCTATGGGCTTCCAAATATCACTTTGCAAATTCCATAAGAACTGTCTTAGCGAAAGGCTTCTTAAGGGGAAAGCTGTAACTCTCTGAGATAATTTCACAGAACACAAAGAAGTTTCTCAGAAAGCTTCTTTCTCTTTGTAATCGGAGGATATTTGCTTTGGCCCTATAGACTTCAAAGGGATCCGAAATATCTGTTCTCAGATTCCACAGAAATAAGGTTAGCATAGAGATACACGAAATAGGCTGGGCGCGGTGGCTCAAGCCTGTAATCCCAGCACTTTGGGAGGCCAAGACGGGTGGATCACGAGGTCAGGAGATCGAGACCATCCTGGCTAACACGGTGAAACCCCGTCTCTACTAGAAAATACAAAAAAGCTAGCCGGGCGAGGTGGCGGGCGCCTGCAGTCTCAGCTACTCGGGAGGCTGAGGCAGGAGAATGGCGTGAACCCGGGAGGCGGAGCTTGCAGTGAGCTGAGATCCGGCCACTGCACTCCATCCTGGGCGACAGAGTGAGACTCTGTCTCAAAAAAAAAAAAAAAAAAAAAAGAGATACACGAAATACAGATGTAACTCTGTGAGATGAATTAACAGAACTCTAAGCAGATTCTCACAAAGCTTCTTTCCAGATTTCATATGAGGATATTTCCTTTTTCACCATAGCCCTGTATGGTCTTCCAAATATCACTTTGCCAATTCCACAAGAACTGTCTTAGGGAAAGGTTCTTGAGCGGAAAGTTGTAACTCTGTGAGATGATTTCAGAGGACACAAAGAAGTTTCTCAGAAAGCTTCTTTCTCTTTGTTATCGGAGGATATTTCCTTTGGCCCTGTAGTCTTTAAAGGAATCCGAATATCTGTTCTCAGATTCCACAGATATAAGGCTAGCAAAAAGATCCACGAAATACAGATGTAACTCTGTGAGTGGAAGTCACACATCACAGAGCAGTTTCTCAGAAAGCTTCATTCCAGGTTTCATCTGAGGATATTTCCTTTTTCACCATAGCCCTCTATGGGCTTCAAAATATCACCTTGCCAATTCCACAAGAACTCTCTCAGCGAAAGACTTCTTGAGGGGAAAGCTGTAACTCTGTGAGAAGATTTCACAGAACACAAAGAAGTTTCTCAGAAAGCTTCTTTCTCTTTGTTATCGGAGGATATTTCCTTTGGCGCTATAGTGTTCAATGGGATCCGAAATACCTGTTCTCAGATTCCACAGAAATAAGGCTAGCAAAGAGATCCAAGAAATACAGATGTATCTCTGTGAGTGGAAGTCACACTTCACAGAGCAGTTTCTCAGAAAGCTTTTTTCCAGATTTCATCTGAGGATATTTCCTTCTTCACCGTAGCCGTCTATGGGATTCCAAATATCACTTTCCCAATTCCACAAGAACTGTCTTAGCAAAAGGCTTCTTGAGCAGAAAGTTGTAACTCTGTGAGATGATTTCACAGAACACAAAGAAGTTTCTCAGAAAGCTTCTTTCTCTGTGTTATCGGAGGATATTTCCTTTGGCCCTGTATTCTTCAAAGGGATCCAAATATCTGTTCTCAGATCCCACAAAAATAAGGCTAGCAAAGAGATCCACGAAATACAGATGTGACTCTGTGAGTGGAAGTCACACATCACAGAGCAGTTTCTCAGTAAGCTTCTTTCCAGATTTAATCTGAGGATATTTCCTTTTTCAATATAGCCCACTATGGGCTTCCAAATATCAATTTGCCAATTCCACAAGAACTGTCTTAGCGAAAGACTTCTTGAGGGGAAAGCTGTAACTCTGTGTGATTATTTCACAGAACACAAACCAGTTTCTCAGAAACCCTCTTTCTCTTTTTTATCAGAGGATATTTCCTTTGGCCCCATAGTCTTCAAAGGGATCCGAAATATCTGTTCTCAGATTCCACAGAAATAAAGTTGCAAAGAGATCCATGAAATACAGATGTAACTCTGTGAGATGAATTAACAGAACATTCAGCAGTTTCCCAGAAAGCTTCTTTCCAGATTTCATCTGAGGATATTTCCTTTTTCACCATAGCCCTCTATGGGCTTCCAAATGTCACTTTGCCAATTCCACAAAAACTGTCTTAGCGAAAGGCTTCTTGAGGGGAAAGCTGTAACTCTGTGAGATGCTTTCAGAGAACACAAAGCAGTTTCTCAGAAAGCTTCATTCTCTTTGTTATCGGAGGATATTTCCTTTGGCCCTATAGTCTTCAAACGGATCCGAAATATGTGTTCTCAGATTCCACAGAAATAAAGTTGCAAAGAGATCCACGAAATACAGA
The DNA here is from genome assembly GCF_003255815.1 of Theropithecus gelada. Taxonomy (NCBI): domain Eukaryota; kingdom Metazoa; phylum Chordata; class Mammalia; order Primates; family Cercopithecidae; genus Theropithecus; species Theropithecus gelada. The sequence goes on along the minus strand of NC_037676.1, from coordinate 45,123,324 downwards.
TGTAACTCTGTGAGATGAATTAACAGAACATTCAGCAGTTTCTCAGAAAGCTTCTTTCCAGATTTCATCTGAGGATATTT
>NC_037676.1:45111573-45122781 GCF_003255815.1 Theropithecus gelada | reverse complement strand
TAAGGGCTTCCAAATATCACTTTGCCAATTCCACAAGAAGTCTCTTAGCGAAAGGCTTCTTGAGGTGAAAGCTGTAACTCGGTGAGATAATTTCACAGAACACAAAGAAGTTTCTCAGAAAGCTTCTTTCTCTTTGTTATCGGAGGATATTTCCTTTGGCCCTATAGTCTTCAAAGGGATCCGAAATATCTGTTTTCCGATTCCACAAAAATAAGGCTAACAAAGAGATCCACGAAATACAGATGTAACACTGTGAGATGAATTAACAGATCCCTAAGCAGTTTCTCAGAAAGCTTCTTTCCAGATTTTATATGAGGATATTTCCTTTTTCACCATAGCCCTCTATGGGCTTTCAAATATCACTTTGCCAATTCCACAGGAACTGTCTTAGCGAAAGGCTTCTTGAGAGCAAAGCTGTAACTCTGTGACATGATTCCACAGACCACAAAGAAGTTTCTCAGAAATCTTCTTTCTCTTTGTTATCGGAGGATACTTCCTTTGGCCCTATAGGCTTCAAAGGGATCCGAAATATCTGTTCTCAGATTCCACAGAAATTAGGTTAGCAAAGAGATCCACGAAATAGAGATGTAACTCTGTGAGTGGAAGTCACACATCACAGAGCAGTTTCTCAGAAAGCTTTTTTCCAGATTTCATCTGAGGATATTTCCTTTTTCATCATAGCCCTCTATGGGCTTCCAAATATCACTTTGCCAATTCCCCAAGAACTGTCTTAGCGAAAGGCTTCTAGAAGGGAAAGCTGTAACTCTGTGAGATGATTTCACAGAACACATGGAAGTATCTCAGAAAGCTTCTTTCTCTTTGTTATCGGAGGATATTTCCTTTGGCCCTATAGTCTTCAAAGGGATCCGAAACATCTGTTCTCAGATTCCACAGAAATAAGGCTAGCAAAGAGTTTCACGAAATACCGATGTAACTCTGTGAGACGAATTAACAGAACACTAAGCAGTTTCTCAGAAAGCTTCTTTCCAGATTTCATCTGAGGATATTTCCTTTTTCACCAAAGCCCTCTATGGGCTTCAAAATATCATTTGTCAATTCCACAAGAAGTGTCTTACCGAAAGGCTTCTTGAGGGGAAAGCTGTAACTCTGTGAGGTGATTTCACAGAACACAAAGAAGTTTCCCAGAAACCTTCTTTCTCTTTGTTACGTAGGATATTTCCTTTGGCCCTATAGTCTTCAAAGGGATCCGAAATATCTGTTCTCAGATTCCACAGAAATAAGGCTAGCAAAGAGATCCACGAAATACAGATGTGACACTGTGAGTTGAATTAACAGAACACTCAGCAGTTTCTCACAAAGCTTCTTTCCAGATTTCATCAGATGATATTTCCTTTTTCACCATAGCCCTCTATGGGCTTCCAAATATCACTTTGCCAATTCCACAAGAACTGTCTTTGAGATAGGCTTCTTGAGGAGAAAGCTGTATCTCTGTGAGATGATTTCACAGAACACAAAGAAGTTTCTCAGAATGCTTCTTTCTCTTTGTTATCAGACTATATTTCCTTTGGCCCTATAATCTTCCAAGGGATCCGAAATATCTATTCTCAGATTCCTCAGAAATAAGGCTAGCAAAGAGATTCACGAAATACAGATGAAACTCTGTGAGATTAATGAACAGAACACTAAGCAGTTTCTCAGAAAGCTTCTTTCCAGATTTCATCTGAGGATATGACCTTTTTCACCAAAGCCCTCTAGGGGTTTCCAAATATCATTTGCCAAATCCACAGGAACTGTCTTAGCGAAAGGCTTCTTGAGGGGAAAGTTGTAACTCTGTGAGATGATTTCACAGACCATAAAGAAGTTTTTCAGAAAGCTTCTTTCTCTTCGTTATTGGAGGATATTTCCTTTGGCCCTATAGTCTTCAACGGGATCCGAAATATCTGTTCTCAGATTCCACAGAAATAAGGCTAGCAAAGAGATCCACGAAATACAGATGTAACACTCTGAGATGATTTAACAGAGGACTGAGCAGGTTCCCAGAAAGCTTCTTTCCAGATTTCATATGAGGATATTTCCTGTTTCACAATAGCCCTCTAGGGGCCTCCAAATATCACCCTGCCAATTCTACAAGAACTGTTTTAGAGAAAGGCTTTTTCAGGGGAAAGCTGTAACTCAGTGAGATGATTTCACAGAACACAAAGAAGTTTCTCAGAAAGCTTCTTTCTCTTTGTTATCAAGGGATATTTTCTTTGGCCCTATAGTCTTCAAAGGGATCCGAAATATCTGTTCTCAGATTCCACAGAAATAAGGATAGCAAAGTGATCCACGAAATATTGATGTAACTCTGTGAGTGGAGGTCACACATCACAGAGCAGTTTCTCAGAAAGCTTCTTTCCAGATTTCATCTGAGGATATCTGCTTTTTCACCATAACCCTCTATGGGCTTCCAAATATCACTTTTCCAATTCCACAAGAACTATCTTAGCGAAAGGCTTCTTGAGGGCAAAGCTGCAACTCTGTGAGATGATTTCACAGCACACAAAGAAGTTTCCCAGAAAGCTTCTTTCTCTTTGTTATCGGAGGATATTTCCTTTGGCCCTATAGTCTTAAAACGGATCCGAAATATGTGTTCTCAGACTCCACCGAAATAAGGCTAGCAGAGAGATCCACGAAATACAGATGTAACTCTGTGAGATGAATTAATAGAACACTAAGCAGTTTCTCAGAAAGCATCTTTCCAGATTTCATCTGAGTATATTTCCTTTTTCACCATATCCCTCTATGGGCTTCCACATATAACTTTGCCGATTCCACAAGAACTGTCTTAGGAAAATGCTTCTTGAGGGGAAAGCTGTAACTCTGTGAGATGAATTAACAGAACACTAAGAAGTTTCTCAGAAAGCTTCTTTCTCTTTCTTATCGGAGGATATTTCCTTTGGTCCTATAGTCTTCAAAGGGATCTGAAATATCTGTTCTCAGATTCCAAAGAAATAAGGCTAGCAAAGAGATCCACGAAATACAGATGTAACTCTGTGAGTCCAAGTCACACATCACAGAGCAGCTTCTAAGAAAGCTTCTTTCCAGATTTCATCTGAGGATATTTCCTTTTTCACCATAGCCCTCTATGGGCTTCCAAATATCTCTTTGCCAATTCCACAAGAACTGTCTTAGCGAAAGGCTTCTTGACGGGAAAGGTGTAACTCTGTTAGATGATTTCGCAGAACACAAAGAAGTTTCTCAAAAAGCTTCTTTCTCTTCGTTATCGGAGGATATTTCCGTTGGCCCTATAGTCTTCAAAGGGATCATAAATATCTTTTCTCAGATTCCACAGAGATAAGGCTAGCAAAGAGATCCACGAAATACAGATGTACCTCTGTGAGATGAATTAGCAGAACACTAAGCTTTTTCTCAGAGAGCTTCTTTGCAGATTTCATCTGAGGATATTTCATTTTTCACCATAGCCCTCTATGGGCTTCCAAATACCACTGTGCGAATTCCACAAGAACTGTTTTAGCGAAAGGCTTCTTAAGGGGAAAGCTGTAACTCTGTGAGATGATTTCACAGAACACAAAGAAGTTTCTCAGAAAGCTTCTTTCTCTTTGTTATCGGAGAATATTTCCTTTGGCCCTATAGTCTTCAAAAGCTTCCGAAATATCTGTTCTCAGATTCCACAAAAATAAGGCTAGCAAAGGCATCCACGAAATACAGATGTGTCTCTGTGAGATGAATTAACAGAACACTCAGCAGTTTCTCATAAGGCTTCTTTCCAGATTTCATCTGAGGATATTTCCTTTTTCACCATAGCCCTCTATGGGCTTCCAAATATCTCTTTGCCAATTCCACAAGAACTGTCTTAGCGAAAGGATTATTGAGGGGAAAGCTGTAACTCTGTGAGATGATTTCACAGAACACAAACAAGTTTCTCAGAAAGCTTCTTTCTCTTTGTTATCAGAGGATATTTCCTTTGGCCCTATAGTCTTCAAAGGGATCCGAAATATCTGTTCTCAGATTCCACAGAAATAATGCTAGCAAAGAGATCCAGGAAATACAGAGGTAACTCTGTGCGTGGAAGTCACACATCACAGAGCAGTTTCTCAGAAAGCTTCTTTCCAGATTTCATCTGAGGATATTTCCTTTTTCACCATAGCCCTCTATGGGCTTCCAAATATCACTTTGCCAGTTCCACAAGAACTGTCTTAGCGAAAGGCTTCTTGAGGGGAAAGGTGTAATTCTGTGAGATGATTTCACAGAACACAAAGCAGTTTCTCAGAAAGCTTTTTTCCAGATTTCATCTGAGGATATTTACTTTTTCACCATAGACATCTAGCGGCTTCCAAATATCACTTTGCCAATTCCACAAGAATTGTCTTAGCGAAAAGCTTCATGTGGGGAGAGCTGTAACTTTGTGAGAAGATTTCACAGAACACAAAGAAGTTTCGCAGAAAGCTTCTTTCTCTTTGTTATCGGAGGATATTTCTTTTGGCCCTATGTCCTTCAAAGGGATCCGAAATATCTGTTCTCAGATTCCACAGAAATACGGCTAGCAAAGAGATCCACGAAATACAGATGTAACTCTGTGAGATGAATTAACAGAACACTAAGCAGTTTCTTTCCAGATTTCATCTGAGGATATTTCCTTTTTCACCATAGCCCTCTATGGGCTTCCAAATATCACTTTGCCAATTCCACAAGAACTGTCTTAGCGAAAGGCTTCTTGACGGGAAAGCTGTAAATCTGTGAGATGATTTCACAGAACACAAAGAAGTTTCTCAGAAAGCTTCTTTCTCTTTGTTATCGGAGGATATTTCCTTTGGCCCTATATTCTTAAAAGGTATACGAAATATCGGTTCTCAGATTCCTCAGAAATAAGGCTAGCAAAGAGATCCACGAAATACAGATGTAACTCTGTGAGATGAATTAACGGAACACTAAGCAGTTTCTCAGAAAGCTTCTTTGCAGATTTCTTCTGAGGATATTTACTTTTTCACCATACCCTCCATGGGCTTCCAAATATCACTTTGCCAATTCCACATGAACAGTCTTAGCGAAAGTCTTCTTGAGGGGAAAGCTGTAAGTTTGTTAGATGATTTCACAGAACACAACGAAGTTTCTCAGAAATCTTCTTTCTGTTTGTTATCGGAGGATATTTCCTTTGGCCCTATAGTCTTCAAAGGATCCGAAATATCTGTGCTCAGATTCCACAGAAATAAGGCTAGCAAAGAGATCAACGAAATACAGATGTAACTCTGTGAGATGAATTAACAGAACACTAAGCAGTTTCTCAGACAGCTTCTTTCCAGATTTCATCTGAGGATATTTCCTTTTTCACCATAGCCCACTGTGGGCTTCCAAATATCACTTTGCCAATTCCACAAGAACTGTCTTAGCGAAAGGCTTCTTGAGGGGAAAGCTGTAACTCTGTGAGATGATTTCACAGAACACAAAGAAGTTTCTCAGAAAGCTTCTTTCTCTTTGTTATCGGAGGATATTTCCTTTGGCCCCACAGTCTTCTAAGGTAACTGAAATATCTGTTTTCAATTCCACAGAAATAAAGCTAGCCAAGAGATCCACGAAATACAGGGGTAACTCTGTGAGATGAATTAAGAGAACACTAAGCAGTTTCTCAGAAAGCTTCTTTCCAGATTTCATCTGAGGATATTTCCTTTTTCACCATACCCTCTATGGACTTCCAAATATCACTTTGCCAATTCCACAAGAACTGTCTTAGTGAAAGGCTTCTTGAGGAGAAAGCTGTAACTCTGTGAGATGATTTCATATAACACAAAGAGGTTTCTCAGAAAGCTTCTTTCTCTTTGTTATCAGAGGATATTTCCTTTGGCCCTATAATCTTCAAAGGGATCCGAAATATCTGTTCTCAATTCCCCAGAAATAAGGCTAGCCAAGAGATCCACGAAATACGGATGTAACACTGTGAGTGGAAGTCACACATCACAGAGCAGTTTCTCAGAAAGCTTCTTTCCAGATTTCATCGGAGGATATTTCCTTTTTCACCATAGCCCTCTATAGGTTTCCAACTATCACTTTGCCAATTCCACAAGAACTGTCTTAGCAAAAGGCTTCTTGAGGGGAACGCTGTAACTCTGTGAGATGATTTCACAGAACATAAACAAGTTTCTCAGAAAGCTTCTTTCTCTTTGTTATCGGAAGATATTTCCTTTGGCCCTATGATCTTCAAAGGGATGCGAAATATCTGTTCTCAGATTCCACAGAAATAAGGCTAGCAAAGAGATCCACGAAATACAGATGTAACTCTGTGAGATGAATTAACAGAACACTAAGCAGTTTCTCAGAGAGCTTCTTTCCAGATTTCATCTCAGGATATTTCCTTTTTCACCATAGCCCTCTATGGGCTTCCAAATATCACTTTCCCAATTCCGTAAGAACTGTCATAGCGAAAGGATTTTTAGGGGAAAGCTGTAACTCTGTAAGATGATTTCACAGAACACAAAGTAGTTTCTCACAAAGCTTCTTTCTCTTTGTTATCGGAGGATACTTCCTTTGGCCCTATAGTCTTCAAAGGGATCCGAAATATCTGTTCTGAGAATCCACAGAAATAAGGCTAGCAAACAGATCCACCAAATACAGATTTAACTCTGTGAGTGGAAGTCACACATCACAGAGCAGTTTCTCAGAAAGCTTCTTTCCAGATTTCATCGGAGGATATTTCCTTTTTCACCATAGCCCTCTATGGGCTTCCAAATATCACTTTGCCAATTCCACAAGAAGTGTCTTAGCGAAAGGCTTCTTGAGGAGAAAGCTGTAACTGTGTGAGGTGATTTCACGGAACACAAAGAAGTTTCTCAGATACCTTCTTTCTCTTTGTTATCGGAGGATATTTCCTTTGGCCCTATAGTATTCAAAGGGATCTGAAATATCTGTTCTCAGATTCCATAGAAATAAGGCTGGCAAAGAGGTACACGAAATACAGATGTAACTCTGTGAGATGAATTAACAGAACACTAAGCACTTTCTCAGAAAGCTTCTTTCCAGATTTCCTCTGAGGATATTTCCTTTTTCACCATAGCCCTCTATGGGTTTCCAAATATCACTTTGCCAATTCCACAAGAACTGTCTTAGCGAAAGGCTTCTTGAAGGGAAAGCTGTAACTCTGTGAGATGATTTCACAGAACCCAAAGAAGTTTCTCAGAAAGCTTCTTTCTCTTTGTTATCGGAGGATATTTCCTTTGGCCTATAGTGTTCAGGGGGATCCGAAATATCTGTTCTCAGATTCCACAGAAATAAGGCTACCGAAGAGATCCACGGAATACAGAGGTAACACTGTGAAATAAATTAACGGAACACTAAGCAGTTTCTCAGAAAGCTTCTGTCCAGATTTCATCAGAGGATATTTCCTTTTTCAACATAGCCCTCTATGGGCTTCCAAATTTCACTTTTCCAATTCCACAAGGACTGTCTTAGCGAAAGTCTTCATGATGGGAAAGCTGTAACTCTGTGAGATGATTTCACAGAACACAAAGAATCTTCTCAGAAAGCTTCTTTCTCTTTGTTATCGGTGGATATTTCCTTTGGCCCTATAGTCTTCAAAGGGATCCGAAATATCTGTTCTCAGATTCCACAGAAATAAGGCTAGCAAAGAGATCTACGAAATACAGATGTAACTCTGTGAGATGAATTAACAGAACACTAAGCAATATCTCAGAAAGCTTCTTTCCAGATTTCCTCTGAGGATATTTCCTTTTTCACCATAGCCCTCTATGGGTTTCCAAATATCACTTTGCCAATTACACAAGAACTGTCTTAGCGAAAGGCTTCTTGAGGGGAAAGCTGTAACTCTGTGAGATGATTTCACAGAACACAAAGAAGTTTCTCAGAAAGCTTCTATCTCTTTTTTATCGGAGGATATTTCCTTTGGCCCTATAGTCTTCAAAGGGATCCGAAATATCTGTTCTCAGATTCCACAGAAATAAGGCTGGCAAAGAGATCCACGAAATACACATGTTACTCTGTGAGATGAATTTACAGAATATTAAGCAGTTTCTCAGAGAGCTTCTTTGCAGATTTCATCTGAGGATATTTCCTTTTTCACCATAGCCCTCTATGGGCTTCCAAATATCACTTTGCCAATTCCACAAGAACTGTCTTAGCGAAAGGCTTCTTGAGGGGAAAGCTGTAACTCTGTGAGATGATTTCACAGAACACAAAGAAATTTCTCAGAAAGCTTCTATCTCTTTTTTATCGGAGGATATTTCCTTTGGCCCTATAGTCTTCAAAGGGATCCGAAATATCTGTTCTCAGATTCCACAGAAATAAGGCTGGCAAAGAGATCCACGAAATACACATGTTACTCTGTGAGATGAATTTACAGAATATTAAGCAGTTTCTCAGAGAGCTTCTTTGCAGATTTCATCTGAGGATATTTCCTTTTTCACAATAGCCCTCTATGGGCTTCCAAATATCACTTTGCCAATTCCACAAGAACTGTCTTAGCGAAAGGCTTCTTGAGGGGAAAGCTGTAACTCTGTGAGATGATTTCACAGAACACAAAGAAGTTTCTCAGAAAGCTTCTTTCTCTTTGTTATCGGAAGATATTTCCTTTGGCCATACAGTCTTCAAAGGGATCCGGAATATCTGTTCTCAGATTCCACAGAAATAAGACTAGCAAAGAGATCCACGAAATAGAGATGTAACTCAGTGAGTGGAATTCACACATCACAGAGCAGTTTCTCAGAATGCTTCTTTCCAGATTTCATCTGAGGATATATCACCATAGCCCTCTATGGGCTTCCAAATATCACTTTGCCAATTCACAAGAACTGTCTTAGCGAAAGGCTTCTTGAGGGGAAACATGTAACTCTTTGAGGTGATTTCACAGAACACAAAGAGGTTTCTCAGAAGGCTTCTTTCTCTTTGTTATCGGAGGATATTTCTTTGGCCCTATAGTCTTCAAAAGGATCCGAAATATCTGTTCTGAAATTCCGCAGAAATAAGGCTAGCAAAGAGATCCACGAAATACAGAAGTAACTCTGTGAGATGAATTAACAGATCACTAAGCAGTTTCTCAGAAAGCTTCCTTCCAGGTTTCATCTGAGGATATTTCTTTTTTCACCGTAGCCCTCTATGGGTTTCCAAATATCACATTGCCAATTACACAAGAACTGTCTTAGCGAAAGGCTTCTTGAGGGGAAAGCTGTAACTCTGTGAGATGATTTCACGAACACAAAGAAGTTTCTGAGAAAGCTTCTTTATCTTTCTTATCGGAGGATAGTTCCTTTGGCCCTATAGTCTTCAAAGGGATACGAAATATCTGTTGTCAGATTCCACAGAAATAAGGCTAGCAAAGAGATCCAAGAAATACAGATGTAACAATGTGATATGAATTAACAGAACACTAAGCAGTTTCTCAGAAAGCTTCTTTCCAGATTTCATCTGAGGATATTTCCTTTTTCCCCATAGCCCTCTATGAGCTTCCAAATATCACTTTGCCTATTGAACAAGAACTATCTTAGCGAAAGGCTTCTTGAGGGGAAAGCTGTAACTCTTGAGATGATTTCACAGAATACAAAGAAGTTTCTCAGAAAGCTTCTTTCTGTTTGTTATCGGAGGATATTTTCTTTGGCCTAATAGTCTTCAAAGGGATCCGAAATATCTGTTCTCAGATTCCACAGAAATAAGAGTAGAAAAGAGATCCATGAAATTGAGATGTAACTCAGTGAGTGGAAGTCACACATCACAGAGCAGTTTCTCAGAAAATTTCTTTCTAGATTTCATCTGAGGATATTTCGTTTTACACCACAGCCCTCTATGGGCTTCCAAATATCACCTTGCCCATTCCACAAGAACAGTCTTAGCGAAAGGCTTCTTGAGGGGTAATCTGTAATTCTGTGAGGTAATTTCACAGAACACAAAGAACTTTCTCAGAAAGCTTCTTTCTCTTTGTCATCAGAGGATATTTCCTTTGGCCCTATAGTCTTCAAAGGGATCTGAAATATCTGTTCTCAGATTCCACAGAAATAAGACTACCAAAGAGATCCAAGAAATACACATGTAACTCTGTGAGTGGAATTTACACATCACAGAGCAGTTTCTCAGAAAGCTTCTTTCCAGATTTCATCTGAGGATATATCCTTTTTCACCATAGCCCTCTATGGGCTTCCAAATATCACATTGCCAATTCACAAGAACTGCCTTAGCGAAAGGCTTCTTGAGGGGAAAGATGTAACTCTGTGAGGTGATTTCACAGAACACAAAGAGGTTTCTCAGAAGGTTTCTTTCTCTTTGTTATCGGAGGATATTTCCTTTGGCCCTATAGACTTCAAAGGGATCCGAAATATCTGTTCTGAAATTCCACAGAAATAAGGCTAGCAAAGAGATCCACGAAATACAGATGTAACTCTGTGAGATGAATTAACAGAACACTAAGCAGTTTCTCAGAAAGCTTCCTTCCAGATTTCATCTGAGGATATTTCTTTTTTCACCATAGCCCTCTATGGGTTTCCAAATATCACTTTGCCAATTCAACAAGAAGTGTGTTAGCGAAAGGTTTCTTGAGGGGAAAGCTGTAACTCTGTGAGATGATTTCACAGAACACAAAGAAGCTTCTCAGAAAGCTTCTTTCTGTTTGTTATCGTAGGATACTTCCTTTGGCCCTATAGTCTTCAAAGGGATCCGAAATATCTCTTCTCAGATTCCACAGAAATAAGGCTAGCAAAGAGATAAACGAAATACAGATGTAACTCTGTGAGATGAATTAACAGAACACTAAGCACTTTCTCAGAAAGCTTCTTTCCAGATTTCCTCTGAGGATATTTCCTTTTTCAGCATAGCACTCTATGGGTTTCCAAATATCACTTTGCCAATTACACAAGAACTGTCTTAGCGAAAGGCTTCTTGAGGGGAAAGCTGTAACTCTGTGAGATGATTTCACAGAACACAAAGAAGTTTCTCAGAAAGCTTCTATCTCTTTTTTATCGGAGGATATTTCCTTTGGCCCTATAGTCTTCAAAGGGATCCGAAATATCTGTTCTCAGATTCCACAGAAATAAGGCTGGCAAAGAGATCCACGAAATACAGATGTAACTCTGTGAGATGAATTTACAGAACATTGAGCAGTTTCTCAGAGAGTTTCTTTCCAGATTTCATCTGAGGATATTTCCTTTTTCACCGTAGCCCCTATGGGCTTCCAAATATCACTTTGCCAATTCCACAAGAACTGTCTTAGCGAAAGGCTTCTTGAGGGGAAAGCTGTAACTCTGTGAGATGATTTCA
>NC_037676.1:45086605-45111547 GCF_003255815.1 Theropithecus gelada | reverse complement strand
ATTTCACAGAACACAAAGAAGTTTCTCAGAAAGCTTCTTTCTCTTTGTTATCGGAGGATATTTCCTTTGGCCCTATAGTCTTCAAAGGGATCCGAATTATCTGTTCTCAGATTCCACAGAAATAAGGTTAGCCAAGAGATCCACGAAATACAGATGTAACTCTGTGAGAGGAATTAACAGAACACTAAGCAGTTTCTCAGAAAGCTTCTTTCCAGATTTCATCTGTGGGTATTTTCTTTTTCTCCATAGCCCTCTATGGGCTTCCAAATACCACTTTGCCAATTCCACAAGTACTGTCTTAGCGAAAGGCTTCTTCAGGAGACAGCTGTAACTCTCTGTGGTGATTTCACAGAACACAAAGAAGTTTCCCAGAAAGCTTCTTTCTCTTTCTTATCGGAGGATATTTCCTTTGGTCCTATAGTCTTCAAAGGGATCCGAAATATCTGTTCTCAGATTCCACAGAAATAAGGCTACCGAAGGGATCCACGGAATACAGATGTAACTCTGTGAGATAAATTAACGGAACACTAAGCAGTTTCTCAGAAAGCTTCTTTCCAGAATTCATCTGAGGATATTTCCTTTTTCACCATAGCCCTCTAGGGTCTTCCAAATATCACTTTGCCAATTCCACAAGAACTGTCTTAGCGAAAGGCTTCTTGAGGGGAAAGCTGTAACTCTGTGAGATGATTTCACAGAACAGAAAGAAGTTTCTCAGATACCTTCTTTCTCTTTTTTATCGGAGGATTTTCCATTGGCCCTATAGTCTTCAAAAGGATACAAAATATCGTTTCTCAGATTCCACAGAAATAAGGCTACCGAAGAGATCCACGAAATACAGATGTAACTCTGTGAGTGGAAGTCTCACATCACAGAGCAGTTTCTCAGAGAGCTTCTTTCCATATTTCATCTGAGAATATTTCCTTTTTCACCCTAGCCCTCTATGGGCTTCCAAATATCACTTTGCCAATTCCACAAAAACTGTCTTAGCGAAGGGCTTCTTGAGGGGAAAGCTGTAACTCTGTGAGATGATTTCACAGAACACAAAGAAGTTTCTCAGAAAGCTTCTTTCTCTTTGTTATCGGAAGATATTGCCTTTGGCCCTATAGTCTTCAGAGGGATCCGAAATATCTGTTCTCAGATTCCACAGAAATAAGGCTAGCAAAGAGGTCCACAAAATACAGACGTAACTCTGTGAGATGAATTAACAGAACACTAAGAACTTTCTCAGAAAGATAATTTCCAGATTTCATCTGAGGATATTTCCTTTTTCACCGTAGCCCTCTATGGGCATCCAAATATCACCTTGCCAATTCCACAAGATCTGTGTTAGTGTAAGGCTTCTTGAGGGGAAAGCTGTAAATCTGTGAGATGATTTCACAGAACTCAAAGAAGTTTCTCAGAAAGCTTCCTTCTCTTTGTTATCGGAGGATACTTCCTTTGGCACTATAGACTTCAAAGGGATCCGAAATATATGTTCTCAATTCCACAGAAATAAGACTAGCAAAGAGATCCACCAAATACAGATGTAACTCTGTGAGTGGAAGTCACACATCACAGAGCAGGTTCTCAGAAAGCTTTTTTCCAGATTTCATCTGAGGATATTTCCTTTTTCAACATAGCCCTCTATGTGCCTCCAAATATCCCTTTGCCAATTCCATAAGAACTGTCCTAGCGAAAGGCTTCTTGAGGGGAAAGCTGTAACTCTGTGAGATGATTTCACAGAACACAAAGAAGTTTCTCAGAAAGCTTCTTTCTTTTTGTTATCGGAGGATATTTCCTTTGGCCCCTCAGTCTTCTAAGGTAACTGAAATATCTGTTTTCAATTCCACAGAAATAAAGCTAGCCAAGAGATCCACGAAATACAGGGGTAACTCTGTGAGATGAATTAAGAGAACACTAAGCAGTTTCTCAGAAAGCTTCTTTCCAGATTTCATCTGAGGATATTTCCTTTTTCACCATACCCTCTATGGACTTCCAAATATCACTTTGCCAATTCCACAAGAACTGTCTTAGTGAAAGGCTTCTTGAGGAGAAAGCTGTAACTCTGTGAGATGATTTCATATAACACAAAGAGGTTTCTCAGAAAGCTTCTTTCTCTTTGTTATCAGAGGATATTTCCTTTGGCCCTATAATCTTCAAAGGGATCCGAAATATCTGTTCTCAATTCCCCAGAAATAAGGCTAGCCAAGAGATCCACGAAATACNCTAAGACAGTTCTTGTGGTATTTGCAAAGTGATATTTCGAAGCCCATAGAGGGCTATGGTGAAAAAGGAAATATCCTCAAATGAAATCTGGAAAGAAGCTGTCTGAGAAACTGCTTAGTGTTCTGTTAATTCATCTCACAGAGGTACAGCTTTCCCCTCAAGAGGGCGCTCGCTAAGCCTGTTCTTGTGGAATTCGCAAATTGATATTTGGAAGTCCATAGAGGACTATGGTGAACAAGAAATTATTCTCAGAGAAAAACTTGAAAGAAGCTTTCTGAGAAACTGGTCTGTGATGTGTGACTTCCACTCACAGAGTTACATCCGTATTCCGTGGATCTCTTTGCTAGCCTAATTTCTGTGGAATCTGAGAACAGATATTTCGGATCCCTTTGAAGACTATAGGGCCAAAAGAAATATCCTCCGATAACAAAGAGAAAGAAGCTTTCTGAGAAACTTCTTTGTGTTTTGTGAAATCATCTCACAGAGTTACTGCTTCCTCCTCAAGAACCCTTTCGCTAAGACAGTTTTTGTGCCATTGGCAAAGTGATATTTGGAAGCCCATAGAGTCCTACGGTGAAAAAGGAAACATCCTAAGGTGAAATCTGGAAACAAGCTTTCTGATAAACTGCTCAGTGTTCTGTTAATTCATCTCAAAGAGTTACACCTGTATTTCCTGGATCTCTTTGCTAGCCTTATTTCTGTGGAATCTGAGAACAGATATTTCGGATCCCTTTGAAGACTACAGGGCCGTAATGGGCCAAAGGAAATATCCACCCATAACAAAGAGAAAGAAGCTTTCTGAGAAACTTCTTTGTGTTCTGTGAAATCATCTCACAGAGTTACAGCATTCCCCTCAAGAAGCCTTTCGCTAAGACAGTTCTTGTGGAATTGGCAAAGTGATATTTGGAAGCCCATAGAGGGCTATGGTGAAAAGGAAATATCTTTAAATGAAATCTGGAAAGAAGCTTTCTGAGAAACTGCCCTGTGATGTGTTTCTTCTACTCAATTAGTTACATCTGTATTTCGTGGATCTCTTTGGTAGCCTTATTTCTGTGGAATCTGAGAACAGATATTTCGGATCCCTTTGAAGACTATAGGGCTAAACGAAATATCCTCCGATAACAAAGAGAATGAAGCTTTCTGAGAAACTGCTTTGCGTTCTGTGAAATTATCTCACAGAGTTACAGCTTTCCCCTCAAGAAGACTTTCGCGACGACAGTTCTTGTGGAATTGGCAAAGTGATATTTGGAAGCCCATAGAAGGCTAAGGTGAAAAGGGAAGTACCCTCAGATGAAATCTGGAAAGAAGCTTTCTGAGAAACTGCTTAGTGTTGTGTTAATTCATGTCATAGAGTTACAACTGTATTTCATGGATCTCTTTGTTAGCCTTATTTCTGTGGAATTTGAGAACAGATATTTCGGATCCCTTTCTTTGAAGACTATAATGCCAAAGGAAATATCTTCCGAAAACAAAGAGAAAGAAGCTTTCTGCGAAACTTCTTTGTGTTCTGTGAAATCATCTCACAGAGTTACAGCTTTCCCCTCAAGAAGCCTTTCACTAATACATTTCTTGTGGAATTGGCAAAGTGATACTTGGAAGCCCTTAGAGGGCTATGGTGAAAAACGAATTATCGTCAGATGAAATTTAGAAAGAATCTTTCTGAGAAACTGCTTAGTGTTCTGTTAATTCATCTCACAGAGTTACATCTGTATTTCGTGGATCTCTTTGCTTGCCTTATTTCTGTGGAATCTGACAACAGGTATTTGGGATCTCTTTGAAGACTATAGGACCAAAGGAAATATCCTCTGATAACAAAGAGAAAGAAGCTTTCTGAGAAACTTCTTTGTGTTTTGTGAAATCATCTCACAGAGTTACAGGTTTCCCCTCAAGAGGCCATTCGACAAGACAGCTCTTCTGGAATAGGCAAAGTGATATTTGGAAGCCCATAGAGGGCTATGGTGAAAAAGGAAATATCCTCAGATGAAATCTGGCAAAAAGATTTTTGAGAAACGGCTCTGTGATGTGCGACTTCTACTCACAGAGTTACATCTCTATTTTGTGGATCCCTTTGCTAGCCTTATTTCTGTGGAATCTGAGAACAGATATTTCGGATCCCTTTGAAGACTATAGGGCCAAAGGAAATATCCTGCGATAACAAAGAGAAAGAAGCTTTCTGGGAAACTTCTTTGTGTTCTGTGAAATCATCTCACAGAGTTACAGCTTTCCCCTCAAGAAGCCATTCGCTAGGACAGTTCTTGTGGAATTGGGAAAGTAATATTTGGAAACCCATAGAGGGCTATGGTGAAAAAGGAAATATCCTCAGATGAAATCTGGAAAGAAGCTTTCTGAGAAACTGCTTAGTGTTCTCTTAATTCATCTCACAGAGTTTCATCTGTATTTCGTGGATCCCCTTGCTAGCCTGATTTCTGTGGAATCTGAGAACAGATATTTCGGATCCCTTTGAAGACTATAGGGCCAAAGGAGATATCCTCCGATAACAAAGAGAAAGAAGCTTTCTGAGAAACTTCTTTGTGTTCTGTGAAATCATTTCACAGAGTTACAAATTTCCCCTCAAGAAGCCTTTCGCTAAGACAGTTCTTGTGGAATTGGCAAATTGATAAATGGAAGCCCATAGAGGGGTATGGTGAAAAAGGTAATATCCTCAGATGAAATCTGGAAAGAAGCTTTGTGAGAAACTGCTTAGTGTTCTGTTAATTCACCTCACAGAGTAACATCTGTATTTCCTTGATCGCTTTCCTAGCCTTATTTCTGTGGAATCTGAGACCAGATATTTCGGATCCCTTTCCTTGCAGACTATAGGGCCAAAGGAAATATCCTCCGACAACAAAGAGAAAGAAGCTTTCTGAGAAACTTCTTTGTGTTCTGTGAAATCATCTCACAGAGTTACAGCTTTCTCCTCAAGAAGGCTTTCGCTAAGACAGTTCTTGTGGAATTGGCAAAGTGATATTTGGAAGCTCATAGAGGGCTATGGTGAAAAAGGAAATATCCTCAGATGAAATCTGGAAAGAAGGTTTCTGAGAAACTGCTTAGTGTTCTGTTAATTCATCTCACAGTGTTACATCTGTATTTCCTGGATCTCTTTGCTAGCCTTATTTCTGTGGAATCTGACAACAGATATTTGGGTTCACTTTGAAGAGTATAGGGCAAAAGGAAATATCCTCCGATAACAAAGAGAAAGAAGCTTTCTGAGAAACTTCTTTGTGTTCTGTGAAATCATCTCACAGAGTTACAGATTTACCCTCAAGAACCCTTTCGCTAAGACAGTTCTTGTGGAATTGGCAAAGTGACATTTGGAAGCCCGTAGAGGGCTATTGTGAAAAAGGAAATATCCTCAGATGAAATCTGGAAAGAAGCTTTGTGAGAAACTGCTTAGTGTTCTGTTAATTCATCTCACAGAGTTACATCTGTATTTCGTGGATCTCTTTGCTAGCCTTATTTTTGTAGAATCTGAGATAAGATATTTCGGATTCCTTTGAAGACTATAGGGCCAAAGGAAATATCCTCCGATAACAAAGTGAAAGAAGCTTTCTGAGAAACTTCTTTGTATTCTGTGAAATCATCTCACAGAGTTACAGCTTTCCCCTCAAGAAGCCTTTCGCTAAGACAGTTCTTGTGCAATTGGCAAAGTGATATTTGGAAGCCCATAGAGGGCTATGGTGAAAAAGGAAATATCCTCAGATGAAATCTGGAAAGAATCTTTCTGAGAAACTGCTTAGTGTTCTGTTAATTCAACTCACAGAGTTACATCTGTATTTCTTGGATCTCTTTGCTAGCCTTATTTCTTTGGAATCTGAGAACAGATATTTCGGATCCCTTTGAAGACTATAGGGCCAAAGGAAATGTCCTCCGATAACAAAGAGAACGAAGCTTTCTGAGAAACTTCTTTGTGTTCTGTGAAATCATCTCTCAGAGTTACCGCTTTCCCCTCAAGAAGCCTTTCGCTAAGACAGTTCTTGTGGAATTGGCAAAGTGATATTTGGAAGCCCATAGAGGTCTATGGTGAAAAAGGAAATATCCTCAGATGAAATCTGGAAAGAAGCTTTCTGAGAAACTGCTCTGTGATGTGTGACTTCTACTTACACAGTTACATCTGTATTTCGTGGATCTCTTTGCTACCCTTATTTCGGTGGAATCTGAGAACAGATAATTCGGATCCATTGGAAGACTATAGGGCCAAAGGAAATATCCTCCGATAACAAAAAGAAAGAAGCTTTCTGAGAAACTTCTTTGTGTTCTGTGAAATCATCTCACTGAGTTACAGTTTTCCCCTCAAGAAGCCTTTCGCAAAGACAGTTCTTGTGGAAATGGCAAAGTGATATTTGGAAGCCCATAGAAGGCTATGGTGAAAAAGGAAATATCCTCACATGAAATGTGGAAAGAAGCTTTCTGAGAAACTGCTTAGTGTTCTGTGAATTCATCTCACAGAGTTACATCTGTATTTCCTGGATGTCTTTCGTAGCCGTTTTTCTGTGGAATCTGAGAAGAGATATTTCGGATCCCTTTGAAGTGTATAGGGCCAAAGAATATATCCTCCGATAACAAAGAGAAAGAAGCTTTCTGAGAAACGCCTTGTGTTCTGTGAAATCATCTCACAGAGTTACAGATTTCCCCTCAAGAAGCCTTTCGCTAAGACAGGTCTTGTGGAATTGGCAAAGAGATATTTGGAAGCCAATAGAGGGTTATGGTGAAAAAGGAAATATTCTCAGGTGAAATCTGGAGAGAAGCTTTCTGAGAAACTGCTTAGTGTTCTGTTAATTCATCTCACCGAGTTACATCTGTATTTCGTGGATCTCTTTGCTAGCCTTATTTCTGTGGATTCTGAGAACAGATATTTCGGATCCCTTTGAAGAATATAGGGCCAAAGGAAATTTCCTCCGATAACACAGAGAAAGAATCTTTCTGAGAAACTTCTTTGTGTTCTGTGAAATCATCTCACAGAGTTACAGCTCTCCCCTCAAGAAGCCTCTCGCTAAGACAGTTCTTGTGGAATTGGCAAATTGATATTTGGAATCCCGTAGAGGTCTATGGTGAAAAAGGAAATATCCTCAGATGAAATCTGCAAAGAAGCTTTCTGAGAAATTGCTTAGTGTTCTGTTAATTCATCTCACAGAGTTAGATCTGCATTTCCTGGATCTCTTTGCTAGCCTCATTTCTGTGGAATGTGGGAACAGATATTTCGGATTCCTTTGAAGAGTACAGGCCCAAAGGAAATATCCTCCGATAAAAAAGAGAAAGAAGCTTTCTGAGAAACTTCTTTGTCTTCTGTGAAATCATCTCACAAAGTAACAGCTTTCCCCTCAATAAGACTTTCGCTAAGACAGTTCTTGTGGAATTGGCAAAGTGATATTTGGAAGCCCTTAGAGGGCTATGGTGAAAAAGGAAATATCCTCAGATGAAATCTGGAAAGAAGGTTTCTGAGAAACTACTTAGTGTTCTGTTAATTCATCTCGCAGTGTTACATCTGTATTACGTGGATCTCTTTGATAGCCTTATTTATGTGGAATCTGAGACCAGATATTTCGAATCCCTTTGAAGACTATAGGGTCAAAGGAAATATTCTCCGATAAGAAAGAGAAAGAAGCTTTCTGAGAAACTTCTTTGTGTTCTGTGAAATCATCTCACAGAGTTACAGCTTTCCCCTCCAGAAGCCTTTCGCTAAGACAGTTGTTGTGGAATTGGCAAAGTGATATTGGGAAGCCCATAGAGGTCTATGGTGAAAAAGGAAATATCCTCAGATGAAATCTGGAAAGAAGCTTTCTGAAAAACTGCTCTGTGATGTGTGACTTCCACTTTCAGAGTTACATCTGTATTTCGTGGATCTCTTTGCTAACCTTATTTCTGTGGAATCTGAGAACAGATATTTCGGATCCCTTTGAAGACTACAATGCCAAAGGAAATATCCTCCGGTAATAAAGAGAAAGAATCTTTCTAAGAAACTTCTTTGTGTTCTGTGATATCATCTCACAGAGTTACAGTTTTCCCCTCAAGAAGCCTATCGCTAAGACAGTTCTTGTGGAATTGGCAAAGTGATATTTCGAAGCCCTTAGAGGGCTATGGTGGAAAAGGAAATATCCTCAGATGAAATCTGCAAAGAAGCTTTCTGAGAAACTGCTTAGTGTTCTGTTAATTCATCTCACAGTGTTACATCTCTATTTCGTGGATCTCTTTGCTACCCTTATTTCTGTGGATTCTGAGAACAGATATTTCGGATCCCTTTGAAGACTCTACGGCCAAAGGAAATATCCTCCGATAACAAAGAGAAAGAAGCTTTCTGAGAAACTTCTTTGGGTTCTGTGAAATCATCTCACAGAGTTACAGTTTTCCCCTAAAGAAGCCTTTCGCTAAGACAGTTCTTGTGGCATTTGCAAAGTGATATTTGGAAGCCCATAGAGGGCTATCTTTGAAAAGGAAATATCCTCAGATGAAATCTGGAAAGAAGCTTTCTGACAAACTGCTTAGTGTTCTGTTACTTCATCTCACAGAGTTACATCTGTATTTCGTGGATCTTTTTGCTAGCCTTATTTCTGTGGAATCTGAGAACAGATATTTGGGATCCCTTTGAAGACTATAGGGCCAATGGAAATATCCTCCTAAAAAAAAGAGAAAGAAGGTTTCAGAGAAACTTCTTTGTGTTCTGGGAAATCATCTCACAGAGTTACAGTTTTCCCCTGAAGAAGCCTTTCGCTAAGACAGTTGTTGTGGAATTGGCAAAGTGATATTGGGAAGCCCGTAGAGGTCTATGGTGAAAAAGGAAATATCCTCAGATGAAATATGGAAAGAAGCTTTCTAAAAAACTGCTCTGTGATGTGCGATTTTCACTCACAGAGTTACATCTGTATTTCGTGGACCTCTTTGCTAGCCTCATTTCTGTGGAATCTGAGAAGAGATATTTCGGATCCCTTTGAAGACTATAGGGCCAAAGGAAATATCCTCCGATAACAAAGGGAAAGTAGCTTTCTGAGAAACTTCTTTGTGTTCTGTGAAATCATCTCACAGAGTTACAGTTTTCCCCTCAAGAAGCCTTTCGCTAAGACAGTTGTTGTGGAATTTGCAAAGTGATATTTGGAAGCCCATAGAGGGTTATGGTGGAAAAGGAAATATCCTCAAATGAAATCTGGAAAGAAGCTTTCTGAGAAACTGCTTAGTGTTCTGTTAATTCATCTCACAGTGTTACATCTGTATGTCGTGGATCTCTTCGCTACCCTTATTTCTGTGGATTCTGAGAACAGATATATCGGATCCCTTTGAAGACTATAGGGCCAAAGGAAATATCCTCCGATAAGAAAGAGAAAGAAGCTTTCTGGGAAACTTCTTTGTGTTCTGTGAAATCATCTCACAGAGTTACAGCTTTCCCCTCAAGAAGCCTTTCGCTAAGACAGTTCTTGTTTAACTGGCAAAGTGATATTTGGAAGCGCATAGAGGGCTATGCTGAAAAAGGAAATATCCACAGATGAAATCTGGAAAAAAGTTTACTGAGAAACTGCTGAGGGTTCTGTAAATTCATCGCACAGAGTTACCGCTGTGTTTCGTGGATCTCTTTGCTAGCCTTATTTCTGTGGAATCTGAGAACAGATATTTCGGATCCCTTTGAAGGCAATAGTGCCAAAGGAAATATCCTCCGATAACGAAGAGAAAGAAGCTTTCTGAGAAACTTCTTTGTGTTCCTTGAAATCATCACACAGAGTTACTGTTTTCAACTCAAGAAGCCTTTCGCTAAGACAGTTCTTGTGGAATTTGCAAAGTGATATTTGGAAGCCCATAGAGGGCTATGGTGAAAAAGGAAATATCCTCAGATGAAATCTGGAAAGAAGCTTTCTGAGAAACTGCTCTGTGATGTGTGACTTCCACTCACAGAGTTACATCTGTGTTTCGTGGATATCTTTGCTAGCCTTATATCTGTGGAATCTGAGAACAGATATTTCGGATCCCTTTGAAGACTATACGGCCAAAGGAAATATCCTCCGATAACAAAGAGAAAGAAGCTTTCTGAGAAACTTCTTTGCGCTCTGTGAAATCATCTCACAGAGTTACAGCTTTCCCCTCAAGAAGCCGTTTGCTAAGACAGTTCTTGTGGAATTGCCAAAGTGATATTTGGAAGCCCTTAGAGGGCTATGGTGAAAAAGGAAATATCCACAGATAAAATGTAGAAAGTAGCTTTCTGAGAAACTGCTTAGTGTTCTGTTAATTCATCCCACAGATTTTCATCTGTATTTCGTGGATCTCTTTGCTAGCCTTATTTCTGTGGAATCTGAGAACGTATAATTGGAATCCCTTTGAAAACTATAGGGCCAAAGGAACTATCCTCCGATAACAAAGAGAAAGAAGCTTTCATAGACACTTCCCTGTGTTCTGTGAAATCATCTCACAGAGTTACAGCTTTCCCCTCAAGAAGCCTTTCGCTAAGACAGTTCTTGTGGAATTGGAAAAGTGATATTTGGAAGCCCGTATAGGGCTATGGTGAAAAAGGAAATATCCTCAGATGAAATCCTGAAAGAAGCTTTCTGAGAAACTGCTTAGTGTTCTGTTAATTCATCTCACAGAGTTACGTCTGTATTTCGTGGATGTCTTTGCTAGCCTTATTTCTGTGGAATCTGAGAATAGATATTTCCGATCCCTTTGAAGACTATAGGGCCAAAGGAAATATCCTCCGATAACAAAGAGAAGGAAGCTTTCTGAGAAACGTCTTTGTGTTCTGTGAAATCTTCTCAGAGAGTTACAGCTTTAACCTCAGGAAGCCTTTCGCTAAGTAAGTTCTTTTCGAATTAGCAAAGTGATATTTGGAAGCCCATAGAGGGCTTTGGTGAAAAAGGAAATATCCTCAGATGAAATCTGGAAAGAAGCTTTCTGAGAAACTGCTTAGTGTTCTGTTAATTCATCTCATAGAGTTACATCTGTATTTCGTGGATCTCTTTGCAATCCTTATTTCTGTGGAATCTGAGACCAGATATTTCGGATCCCTTTCTTTGAAGACTATAGGGCCAAAGGAAATATCCTCCGATAACAAAGAGAAAGAAGCTTTCTGAGAAACTTCTTTGTGTTCTGTGAAATCATCTCACAGAGTTACAGCTTTCCCGTCAAGAAGCCTTTCGCTAAGACAGTTCTTGTGGAATTAGCAAAGTGATATTTGGAAGCCCATAGAGGGCTATGGTGATAAAGGAAATATCCTCAGATGAAATCTGGAAAGAAGCTTTCTGAGAAACCGCTTAGTGTTCTGTTAATTCATCTCACAGAGTTACATCTGTATTTCGTTGATCTCTTTGCTAGCCTTATTTCTGTGGAATCTGACAACAGATATTTCGGATCCCGTTGAAGACTATAGGGCCAAAGGTTATATCCTCCGATGACAAAGAGAAAGAAGTTTTCAGAGAAACTTCCTTGTGTTCTGTGAAATCATCTCACAGAGTTACTCCTCTCCCCTCAAGAAGCCTTTCGCTAAGACAGTTCTTGTGCAATTGGCAAAGTGATATTTAGAAGCCCATAGATGGCTACGATGAAAAAGGAAATATCCTCAGATGAAATCTGGAAAGAATGATGCTGAGAAACTGCTCTGTGATGTGTGACATCTACACACAGAGTTACATCTGTATTTCGTGGATCTCCTTGCTAGCCTTATTTCTGTGGAATCCGAAAACAGATATTTCGGATCCCTTTGAAGACTATAGGGCCAAAGGATATATGCTCCGATAACAAAGAGATAGAAGCTTTCTGAGAAACTTCTTTGTGTTCTGTGAAATCATCTCACAGAGTTACAGCTTTCCCGTCAAGAAGACTTTCGCTAAGACTGTTCTTGTGGAATTGGCCTAGTGATATTTGGAAGACCATAGAGCGCTATGGTGAAAAAGGAAATATCCTCAGATGAAATCTGGAAAGAAGCTTTCTGAGAAACTGCTTAGGGTTCTGTTAATTCATCTCACAGAGTTACATCTATATTTCGTGGAACTCTTTGCTAGCCTTATTTCTGTGGAATCTGAGACCAGATATTTCGAATCCCTTTGAAGACTATAGGGCCAAAGGAAATATCCTCCGATAACAAAGAGAAAAAAGCTTTCTGAGAAACTTCTTTGTGTTCTGTGAAATCATCTCACAGAGTTACAGCTTTCCCCTCAAGAAGCCTTTCGATAAGACAGTTCTTCTGGAATTGGCAAAGTAATATTTGGAAACCCATAGAGGACTATGTTGAAAAAGGAAATATCCTCAGGTGAAATCTGGAAAAAAGTTTTCTGAGAAACTGCTTAGTGTTCTGTTACTTCATCTCACAGAGTTACATCTGTATTACGTGGATCTCTCTGCTAGCCATATTTCTGTGGAATCTGACAACAGATATTTCGGATCCCTTTGAAGACTATAGGGCCAAAGGTTATATCCTCCGATAAGAAAGAGAAAGAAGCTTCCTGAGTATCTTCTTTGTGTTCTGTGAAATCATCTCACAGAGTTACAGCTTTCCCCTCAAGAAGCCTTTCGATAAGACAGTTCTTCTGGAATTGGCAAAGTAATATTTGGAAACCCATAGAGTACTATGTTGAAAAAGGAAATATCCTCAGGTGAAATCTGGAAAGAAGTTTTCTGAGAAACTGCTTAGTGTTCTGTTACTTCATCTCACAGAGTTACATCTGTATTACGTGGATCTCTCTGCTAGCCTTATTTCTGTGGAATCTGACAACAGATATTTCGGATCCCTTTGAAGACTATAGGGCCAAAGGTTATATCCTCCGATAAGAAAGAGAAAGAAGCTTTCTGAGAATCTTCTTGGTGTTCTGTGAAATCATCTCACAGAGTTACTGCTTTTCCCTCAAGAAGCCTTTCGCTAAGGCAGTTCTTCTGGAATTGGCAAATTGATATTTGGAAGCCCTTAGAGGGCTATGTTGAAAAAGGAAATATCCTCAGATGAAATCTGGAAAGAAGCTTTCTGAGAACCTGCTTAGTGTTCTGTTAATTCATCTCACAGAGTTACATCTGTATTTCGTGGATCTCTTTGCTAGCCTTATTTCTGTGGAATCTGAGAACAGATATTTCGGATCCCATAGAAGACTATAGGGCCAAAGGAAATATCCTCCGAGAACAAAGAGAAAGAAGCTTTCTGAGAAACTGCTTTGTAATGTGTGCCTTCCACTCACAGAGATACATCTGTATTACATGGATCCCTTTGGTAGCCTTATTTCTGTGGAATCTGACAACAGATATTTCGGATCCCTTTGAAGGCTATAGGGCCAAAGGAAATATCCTCCCATAACAAAGAGAAAGAAGCTTTCTGAGAAACTTCTCTGTGTTTTGTGAAATCATCTCACGGAGTTACAGCTTTAACCTGAAAAAGCCGCTCGCTAAGCCTGTTCTTGTGGAATTCTCAAAGTGATATTTGGAAGCCTATTGAGGGGTAGGGTGAAAAAGGCAATATCCTCAGAGGAAAACTGGAAAGAAGCTTTCTGAGAAACTGCTTTGTGATGTGTGACTTCCGCCCACAATGTTACATGTGTATTTCGTGGATGTCTTTGCTAGCCTTATTTCTGTGGAATCTGAGAAGAGATATTTCGGATCCCTTTGAAGACTATAGGGCCAAAGGAAATATCCTCCGATAACAAAGAGACAAATGTTTCTGAGAAACATCTTTGTGTTCTGTGAAATCATCTCAGAGAGTTACAGCTTTCCACTCAAGAAGCCTTTCGCTAAGACAGTTCTTGTGGAATTGGCAAAGTGATATTTGGAAGCCGATAGAGGACTATGTTGAAAAAGGAAGTATCCTTCGATGATATCCGGAAAGAAGCTTTCTGAGAAACTACTTAGTGCTCTGTGAATTCATCTCACAGAGTTACAGCTTTCCCCTCAAGAAGCCACTCGCTAAGCCTGTTCTTGTGGAATTCGCAAAGTGATATTTGGAAGCTCATAGAGGGCTATGGTGAAAAAGGAAATATCCTCAGAGAAAAACTGGAAAGAAGCTTTCTGGGAAACTGCTTTGTGATGTGTGACTTCCACTCACAGAGTTACATGTGTATTTCGTCGATCTCCTTGCTAGCCTTATTTCTGTGGAATCTTAGAACAGATATTTTGGATCCCTTTGAAGACTATAGGGCCAAAGGAAATACCGTCCGATAACAAAGAGAAAGAAGATTTCTGAGAAACTTCATTGTGTTCTGTGAAATCATCTCATAGAGTTACAGCTTTCCCCTCAAGAAGCCTTTGGCTAAGACAGTTCTTGTGGATTTTGCAAAGTGATATTTGGAAGCCCATAGAGGGCTACGGTGAAAAAGGAAATATCCTCCGATGAAATCTAGAAACAAACTTTCTGAGAAACTGCTTAGTATTCTGTGAATTCATCTCACAGAATTACAGCTGTCCCCTCAAGAAGCCGCTCGCTAAGCTTGTTCTTGTGGAATTCGCAAAGTGGTAATTGGAATCCCATAGAGGACTATGGGGAAAAAGGAATGATCCTCAGAGAAAAACTGGAAAGAAGCTTCCTGGGAAACTGCTTTGTGATGTGTGACTTCCGCCCACAGAGTTACATCTGTATTTCGTGGATCTCTTTGCTAGCCTTATTTCTGTGGAATCTGAGAACAGATATTGTGGATCTCTTTGAAGACAATAGGGCCAAAGGTAATATCCTCCGATAACAAAGAGAAAGAAGCTTTCTGAAAAACTTATTTGTGTTCTGTGAAATCATCTCACAGAGTTACAGTTTCACCTCAAGAAGCCTTTCGCTAAGGCAGTTCTTGTGGAATTTGCAAAGTGATATTTGGAAGCCCATAGAGGGCTATGGTGAAAAAGGAAAAATTCTTAGAGAAAAACTGGAAAGAAGCTTTCTGAGAAAGTTCTTTGTGACGTGTGACTTCCACTCACAGAGTTACATGTGTATTTCGTGGACATCTTTACTAGCCTTATTTCTGTGGAATCTCAGAACAGATATTTCTGATCCATTTGTAGACAATAGGGCCAAAGGAAATATCCTCCGATAACAAAGTGAAAGAAGCTTTCTGAGAAACATCTTTGCATTCTGTGAAATCATGTCACAGAGTTACAGCTTTACCCTCAAGAAGCCTTTCGCTAAGACAGTTCTTGTGGAATTGGCAAAGTGATATTTGGAAGCCCATAATAGGCTATGGTGAAAAAGGAAATATCCTCCTATGAAATCTGGAAAGAAGGTTTCTGAGAAACTGCTTAGTGTTCTGTGAATTCATGTCACAGAGTTACAGCTTTCCCCTCAAGAAGCCGCTCCCTAAGCTTGTTCTTGTGGAATTCACAAAGTGGTAATTGGAAGCCCATAGAGGGCTATGGTGAAAAAGGAAATATCCTCAGAGAAAAACTGGAAAGAAGCTTTCTGAGAAAATGCTTTGTGATGTGTGGCTTTCAATCACAGAGTTACCTCTGTATTTCGTGGATCTCTTTGCTAGCCTTATTTCTGTGGAATCTGAGAACAGATATTTCGGATCCCTTTGAAGACTATGGGGCCAAATGAAATATCCTCCGATAACAAAGAGAAAGATGCTTTCTAGGAAACTTCTTTGTGTTCTGTGAAATCATCTCACAGAGTTACAGCTTTCCCCACAAGAAGCCTTTCGCTAAGTCAGTTCTTGTGGAATTTGCAAAGTGATATTTGGAAGCCCCTAGAGGCCTTGGTGAAAAAGGAAATATCCTCTGATGCAATGTGGAAAGAGTCTTTCTGAGAAACTACTTAGTGTTCTGTGAATTCATCTCACAGAGTTACACATTTCCCCTCAAGAAGCCGCTCACTAAGCCTGTCTTTTGGAATTCGCAAAGTGATATTTGGAAGCCCGTAGAAGGCTACGGTGAAAAATGAAATATCCTCAGAGAAAAACTGGTAAGAAGCTTTCTGAGAAACTCTTTTGTGATGTGTGACTTCCGCCCACAGAGTTACATCTGTATTTCGTGGATCGCTTTGCTTGCCTGATTTCTGTGGAATCTGAGAAAAGATATTTCGGATCCCTTTTAAGACTATAGGGCCAAAGCAAATATCCCCCGATAAGAAACAGAAAGAAGCTTTCTGAGAAACTTCTTTGTGTTCTGTTAATTCATCTCACAGAGTTACATCTTTCCCATCAAGAAGTCTTTCGCTAAGACACTTCTTTTGGAATTTGCAAACTGATATTTGGAAGCCCTTAGAGGGCTATGGTGAAAAAGGAAATATCCTCCAATGAAATATGGAAAGAAGCTTTCTGAGAAACTGCTTAGTGTTCTGTGAATTCATCCCACAGAGTTACAGCTTTCCCCTCAGGAAGCCGCTCGCTATGCCTGTTGTTGTGGAATTCGTAAAGTGATATTTGGAAGCCCTTAGAGGGCTATGGTGAAAAAGACAATGACCTCACAGAAAAACTGGAAAGAAGTTTTCTGAGAAACTGCTTTGTGATGTGTGACTTCCGTCCACAGTGTTACATCTGTTTTACTTTGATCTCTTTGCTAGCCTTATTCCTGTGGAATCAGAGAACAGATATTTCGGATCCCTTTGAAGACTATAGGGCCAAAGGAAATATCCCCCGAAAACAAAGAGAAAGAAGCTTTCTGAGAAACTTCTTTGTGTTCTGTGAAATAATCTCACAGAGTTACACCTTTCCCCTCAAGAAGCCTTTCGCTAAGACAGTTCTTGTGGAATTGGCAAAGTGATATTTGGAGGCCCGTAGAGGGCTATGTTGAAAAAGGAATTCTCCTCCGATGAAATCTGGAAAGATGCTTTCTGAGAAACTGCTTAGTGTTCTGTGAATTCATCTCACAGTATTACAGATTTCCCCTCATGAAGTGCTTGCTAAGCCTGTTCTTGTGGAATTCGCAAAAGTGATATTTGGAAGCCCATAGAGGGCTACGGTGAAAAAGGCAATATACTCAGAGAAAAACTGTAAAGAAACTTTCTGAGAAACTTCTTTTTGATGTGTGACTTCCACTCAGAGAGGTACATCTGTATTTCGCGAATCTCTTTGCTAGCCTTACTTCTGTGGAATCTGAGAACAGATATTTCGGATCCCTTTGAAGACTATAGGGCCAAAGAAAATGTACTCCGATAAGAAAGAGAAAGAAGGTTTCTGAGAAACTTCTTTGTGTTCTGTGAAATCATCTCACAGAGGTACAGCTTTCCCCTCAAGAAGCCTTTCGCTAAGACAGTTCTTGTGGAATTTAAAAAATGATATTTGGAAGCCCATAGAGGGCTATGGTGAAAAAGGAAATATGCTCTGATGAAATCTAGAAAGAAGCTTTCTGAGAAACTGCTTAGTGTTGTTTGAATTCATCTCACAGAGTTACAGCTTTTCCCTCAAGAAGCCATTCGCTAAGCCTATTCTTGTGGAATTCGCAAAGTGATATTTGGAAGACCATAGAGGGCTATGGTGAAAAAGGCAATATCCTCAGAGAAAAACTGGAAAGAAACTTTCTGAGAAACTGCTTTGAGATGTGTGACTTCCACTCACAGAGGTATATCTGTATTTCGCGGATCTCTTTGCTAGCTTCATTTCGATGGAATCTGAGAAGAGATATTTCGGATCCCTTTGAAGACTATAGGGCCAAAGAAAATATCCTCCGATAAGAAAGAGAAAGAAGCTTTCTGAGAAACTTCTTTGTGTTCTGTGAAATCATCTCACAGAGTTACAGCTTTCCCCTCTAGAAGCCTTTCGCTAAGACAGTTCTTGTGGAATTTAAAAAGTGATATTTGGAAACCCATAGAGGGCTATGGTGAAAAAGGAAATATCCTCCGGTGAAATCTACAAAGAAGCTTTCTGAGAAACTGCTTAGTGTTGTGTGAATTCATCTCACAGAGTTACAGCTTTCCCCTCAAAAAGCAGCTCGCTACGCCTGTTCTTGAGGAATTCGCAAAGTGATATTTGGAAGACCATATAGAGCTATGGTGAAAAAGACAGTATCCTCAGAGAAAAACTGGAAATAAGTTTTCTGAGAAACTGCTTTGTGATGTGTGACTTCCGTGCACAGAGTTACACCTGTTTTTCTTGGATCTCTCTGCTAGCCTTATTTCTGTGGAATCTGAGAACAGATATTTCGGATCCCTTTGAAGACTACAGGGCCAAAGGAAATATCCTCCGATAACAAAGAGAAAGAAGGTTTCTCAGAACCTTATTTGTGTTCTGTGAAATTATCTCACAGAGTTACAGCTTTCCCTTCAAGAAGCCTTTCGCTAAGACAGTTCTTGTGGAATGTGCAAAGTGATATTTGTAAGCCCGGAGAGGGCTATGGTGAAAAAGGAAATATCCTCCGATGAAATGTGGAAAGAAGCTTTCTCAGAAACTGCTTTGTGATGTGTCAATTCCACTCACAGAGTTCCATGGGATTTTCGTGGATCTCTTTGCTAGCCTTATTTCTGTGCAATCTGAGGACAGATATTTTGGATCCCTTTGAAGACTATGGGGCCAAAGGAAATAATCTCTGATAACAAACAGAAAGAAGGTTTCTGAGAGACTTCTGTGTGTTCTGTGAAATCATCTCACAGAGTTACAGATTTCCCCTCAAGAAGCCTTTCGCTAAGACAGTTCTTGTGGAATATGCAAAGTGACATTTGGAAGCCCATAGAGCGCTATGGTGAAAAAGGAAATAACCTCCGAGGAAATCTGGAAAGAAGCTTTCTGAGAAACTACTTAGTGTTCTGTGAATTCATCTCACAGAGTTACAGCTTTCCCCCCAAGAATCCGCTCGCTACGCCTGTTCTTGTGGAATTCACAAAGTGGTATTTGGAAGCCCTTAGAGAGCTATGGTGAAAAAGGAATTATCCTCAGAGAAAAACTGCAAAGAATCTTTCTGAGAAACTGCTTTGTGATGTGTGACTTCTGCTCACAGAGTTACATCTGTATTTCGTGGATCTATTTGCTAGCCTTATTTCTGTGGAATCTGAGAACAGATATTTCGGATCCCTTTGAAGACTCTAGGGCCAAAGGAAATATCCTCCGATAACAAAGATAAAGAAGCTTTCTGAGAAACTTCTTTGTGTTCTCTGAAATCCACTCACAGAGTTACAGCTTTCCCCTCAAGAAGCCGGTTGCTACGCCTGTTTTTGTGGAATATGCAAAGTGTTATTTGGAAGCCCATAGAAGGCTACGGTGAAAAAGGAAATATCCTCAGAAGAAATCTGGAAAGAAGTTTTCTGAGAAACTTGTTAGTGTTCTGTGAATTCATCTCACAGACTTACAGCTTGCCACTGAAGAAGCCGCTCGCCTAGCGTGTTCTTGGGGAATTCGCAAATTCATATTTGGAAGCCCATAGAGGGCTATGGTGAAAAAGGAACCATCCTCAGAGAAAAACAGGAAAGAAGCTTTCTGAGAAACTGCTATGTGATGTGTGACTTCCACTCACAGAGTTACATCTGTATTTCGAGGATCTCTTTACTAGCCTTATTTCTGTGTAATCTGAGAACAGATATTTAGGATCCCTTTGAAGACTATACGTCCAAAGGAAATATCCTCCGAAAACAAAGAGAAAGAAGCTTTCAGAGAAACTTCTTTGTGTTCTGTGAAATCTTCTCAAAGAGTTACAACATTCCCCTCAAGAAGCCTTTCGCTAAGACAGTTCTTGTGGAATTTGCAAAGTGATATTTGGAAGCCCATAGAGGGCTATGGTGAAAAAGGAAATATCCTCTGATGAAATCTGGAAAGAAGCTTTCTGAAAAACTGCTTAGTGTTTTCTGAATTCATCTCACAGAGTTACAGCTTTCCCCTCAAGAAGCCGCTCGCTAATCCTGTTCTTGTGGAATTAGGAAAGTGATATTTCGAAGCCCTTTGAGGGCTATGGTGAAAAAGGAAATATCCTCAGAGAAAAACTGGAAAGAAGCTTTCTGAGAAACTGCTTTGTGATGTGTGACTTCTGCTCACAGAGTTACATCTGTATTTCGTGGATCTCTTTGCTAGCCTTATTTCTGTGGAATCTGAGAACAGATATTTCGGATCCCTTTGAAGACTATAGGGCCAAAGGAAATATCCTCCGATAACAAAGAGAAAGAAGCTTTCTGAGAAACTTCTTTGAGTTCTGTGAAATCATCTCACAGAGTTTCAGCTTTCCCCTCAAGAAGCCTTTCGCTAAGACCGTTCTTGTGGAATTTGGAAAGTGATATTTGGAAGCCCATAGAGGGCTAGGGTGAAAAAGGGAATATGCTCTGATGAAATCTGGAAAGAAGCTTTCTCAGAAACTGCTTAGTGTTTTGTTCATTCTTCTCACAGAGTTTCAGCTTTCCCCTCATAAGCCGCTCACTAAGCCTGTTCTTGGGAATTCCCAAAGTGATATTTGGAAGCCCATAGAGGGCTATGGTGCAAAAGAAAATATCCGCAGAGAAAAACTGGAATGAAGCTTTCTGAGAAACTGCTTTGTGTTCTGTGAATTCATCTCACAGAGTTACAGCTTGCCCCTCAAGAAGCCTTTCACTAAGGCAGTTCTTGTGGAATTCGCAAAGTGATATTTGGAAGCCCATAGAGGGCTATGATGAAAAAGGCAATATCCTCCGATGAAATGTGGAAAGAAGCTTTCTGAGAAACTGCTTAGTGTACTGTTAATTCATCTCACAGAGTTACATCTGTATTTCGTGGATCTCTTTGCTAGCCTTATTTCTGTGGAATCTGAGAACAGATATTATGGATCCCTTTGAAGATTATAGGGCCAAAGGAAATATCCTCCGATAACAAAGAGAAAGAAGCTTTCTGAGAAACTTCTTTGTGTTCTCTGAAATCATCTCACGGAATTACAGCTTTCTCCTCAAGAAGCCTTTCGCTAAGACAGTTCTTGTGGAATTGTCAAAGTGATATTTGGAAGCCCATAGAGGGATATGGTGAAAAAGGAAATATTCTCAGATGAAATCTGGAAAGAAGGATTCTAAGAAACTGTTCTGAGATGTGTGACTTCACCTCACAGTGTTATAACGGTATGTCGTGGATCTCTTTTGCAGCCTTATTTCTGTGGAATCTGAGAACAGATATTTCGGATCCCTTTGAAGACTATAGGGCCAAAGGAAATATCCCCTGATGACAAAGAGAAAGAAGCTTTCTGAGAAACTTCTTTGTGTTCTGTGAAATCATCTCACAGAGTTACAGCTTTCCCCTCAAGAAGCCCTTCACTAAGACAGTTCTTGTGGAATTGGCCAAGTGATATTTGGAAGCCCATAGAGGGCTATGGTGAAAAAGGAAATATCCTCAGATGAAATCTGGAAAGAAGCTTTCTGAGAAACTGCTTAGTGTTCTCTGAATTCTTCTCACAGAGTTACAGATTTCCCATTAGGAAGCCCCTCGCTAAGCCTGTTCTTGTGATATTTGCAAAGTGATATTTGGAAGCCCATAGAGGGCTATGCTGAAAAAGAAAATATCCTCAGAGAAAAACTGGAAAGAAGCTTTCTTAGAAACAGCTTTGTGATGTGTGACTTCCACTCACAGAGTGACATCTGTATTTCGTGGATCTCCTTGCTAGCCTGATTTCTGTGGAATCTGAGAACAGATATTTCGGATCCCTTTGAAGACTATAGGGCCAAAGGAAATATCCTCCGATAAAAAAGAGAAAGAAACTTTCTGAGAAACTTCTTTGTGTTCTGTGAAATCATCTCACAGAGTTACAGCTTTCCCCTCAAGAAGCCTTTCGCTAAGACAGTTCTTGTGGAAATTGCAAAGTGATATTTGCAAGATCATAGAGGCCTATGGTGAAAAAGGAAATATCCTCTGATGAAATCTGGAGAGAATCTTTCTGAGAAACTGCTTTTTGATGTGTCATTTCCACTCTCAGAGTTACATCTCTGTTTCGTGGATCTCTTTGCTAGCCTTATTTCTGTGGAATCTGAGAACAGATATTTCAGATCCCTTTGAACAATATAGGGCCAAAGGAAATATCCTCTGATAAGAAATAGAAAGAAGCTCTCTTAGAAACTGCTTAGTGTTCTGTGAATTTATCTCACAGAGGTACAGCTTTCCCCTCAAGAAGCCGCTCGCGAAGCCTGTTCTTTTGGAATTCGCAAAGTGATATCTGGAAGCCCTTAGAGGGCTATGGTGAAAAAGAAAATATATTCAGAGAAAAACTGGAAAGAAGCTTTCTGAGAAACTGCTTTGTGATGTGTGACTTCCACTCACAGAGTTACATCTGTATTTCGTGGATCACTTTGCTAGACTTATTTCTGTGGAATCTGAAAACAGATATTTCGGATCCCTTTGAAGACTATAGGGCCAAAGGAAATATCCTCCGATAACAAAGAGAAAGAAGCTTTCTGAGAAATTTCTTTGTTTTCTGTGAAATCATCTCACAGAGTTACAGCTTTCCCCTCAAGGAGCCTTTCTCTAAGACAGTTCTTGTGGAACTTGCAAAATGATATTTTGAAGCCCATAGAGGGCTATGGTGAAAAAGGAAATATCCTCCGATCAAATCGGGAAAGAAGCTTTCTGAGAAACTGCTTAGTGTTGTATGAATTCATCTCACGATTTTACAGCTTTCCCCTCAAGAAGCCGCTCACTAAGCCTGTTCTTGTGTAATTCGCAAAGTCATTTTTGGAATCCCATACAGGGCTATGGTGAAAAAGTAAATATCCTCAGGGAAAAACTGGAAAGAAGCTTTCTGAGAAACTGCTTTGTGATGTGTGACTTCCACTCACAGAGTTACATCTGTATTTCGTGGATCTCTTTGCTAGCCTTATTTCTGTGGAATCTGAGAACAGATATTTCGGATCCCTTTGAAGACTATACGGCCAAAGTAAATATAATCCGATAACAAATACAAAGAAGCTTTCTGAGAAACTTCTTTGTGTTCTGTGAAATCATCTCACAGAGTTACAGCTTTCCCCTCAAGAAGCCTTTCGCTACGACAGTTCTTGTGTAATTGGCAAAGTGATATTTGGAAGCCCCTAGAGGTCTATGCTGAAAAAGGAAATATCCTCAGATGAAATCTGGAAAGAAGCTTTCTGAGAAACTGCTCTGTGATGTGTGACTTCCACTCACAGTGTTACATTTTTATTTCGTGGATCTCTTTAATAGCCTTATTTCTGTGGAATCTGAGAACAGACATTTCGGATCCATTTGAAGAGTGTAGGGCCAAAGGAAATATCCTCCGATAACAAAGAGAAAGAAGCTTTCTGAGAAAGTACTTTGTGTTCTGTGAAATCATCTCACAGAGTTACAGATTTCCCCTCAAGAAGCCTTTCCCTAAGAGAGTTCTTGTGGAATTGGCAAAGTGATATTTGGAAGCCCATAGAGGGCTATGGTGAAAAAGGAAATATCCTCCGATGAAATCTGGAAAGAAGCTTTCTGAGAAACTGCTTAGTGTTCTGTTAATTCATCTCACAGAGTTACATCTGTATTTCGTGGATCTCTTTGCTAGCCTTATTTCTGTGGAATCTGAGAAAAGATATTTCGGATCCCTTTGAAGACTTTAGGGCCAAAGGAAATATCCTCTGATAACACAGAGAAAGAAGCTTTCTGAGAAACTTCTTTGTGTTCTGTTAAATAATCTCACAGAGTTACAGATTTACCCTCAAGAAGACTTTCGCTAAGACAGTTCTTCTGCAATTGGCAAAGTGATATTTGGAAGCCGATAGAGGGCTATGGTGAAAAAGGAAATATCCTCAGATGAAATGTGTAAAGCAGATTTCTGAGAAAATACTTAGTGTTCTGTTAATTCATCTCACAGAGTTACATCTGGATTTCGTGGATCTCTTTGCTAGCCTTATTTCTTTGGAATCTGAGAAGAGATATTTCGGATCCCTTTGAAGACTCTAGGGCCAAAGGAAATATCCTCCGATGACAAAGAGAAAGAAGCTTTCTGAGAAACTTCTTTGTGTTCTGTGTAATCATCTCACAGAGTTACAGCTTTCCCCTCAAGAAGCCTTTCGCTAAGACAGTTCTTGTGGAATCGGCAAAGTGGTATTTTTTTAAGCCCCTAGAGGGCTATGGTTAAAAAGGAAACATCCTCAGATGAAATCTGGAAAGAAGCTTTCTGAGAAACTGCTCTGTGATGTGTGACTTCCAATCACAGAGCTACATCTGTATTTCGTGTATCTGTTTGCTACCCTTATTTCTGTGGAATCTTAGAACAGATATTTCGGATCCCTTTGAAGACTATAGGGCCAAAGGAAATATCCTCCGATAACAAAGAGAAAGATGTTTCCTGAGAAACTGCTTTGTGTTCTGTGAAATCATCTCACAGAGTTACAGCTTTCCCTTCAAGAAGCCTTTCGCTAAGACAGTTTTTGTGGAATTTACAAACTGATATTTGGAAGCCCAGAGAGAGCTATGGTGAAAAAGGAAATATCCTCTGATGAAACCTGGAAAGAAGCTTTCTGAGAAACTGCTTAGTGTTCTGTTAATTCCTCGCACAGAGGTACAGCTTTCCCCTCCAGGAGCCGCTCGCTATGCCTGTTCTTGTTTAATTACTAAAGTGAAATTTGGAACTCCATAGAGGGCTATGGTGAAAAAGGAATTATCCTCAGAGAAAAACTGGAAAGAAGCTTTCTGAGAAACTGCTTTGTGATGTGTGACTTCCACTCACAGAGATACATCTTTATTTCGTGGATCTCTTTGGTAGCCTTATTTCTGTGGAATCTGAGAACAGATATTTCGGATCCCTTTGAAGACTATAGGGCCAAAGGAAATATCCTAGGATAACAAAGAGAAAAAAGCTTTCTGAGAAACTTCCTTGTGTTCTGTGAAATCATCTCACAGAGTTACAGCTTTCCCCTTAAGAAGCCTTTCACTAACACAGTTCTCGTGGAATTTGCAAAGTGATATTTGGAAGCCCATAGAGGGCTACGGTGAAAAAGGAAATATC
>NC_037676.1:45067391-45086285 GCF_003255815.1 Theropithecus gelada | reverse complement strand
GAAATCTGGAAAGAAGCTTTCTGAGAAACTGCTTAGTGTTCTCTTAATTCATCTCACAGAGTTACATCTGTATTTCGTGGATCTCTTTGCTAGCCTTATTTCTGTGGAATCTGAGAACAGATATTTCGGATCCCTTTGAAGACTATAGGGCCAAAGGAAATATCCTAAGATAACAAAGAGACAGAAGCTTTCTGAGAAACTTCTTTGTGTTCTGCGAAATCATCTCACAGAGTTACAGCTTTCCCCTCCAGAAGCCTTTTACTAAGACAGTTCTTGGGTAATTGGCAAAGTGATATTTGGAAGCCCTTAGAGGGCTATGGTGAAAAAGGAAATATCCTCAGATGAAATCTGGAAAGAAGCTTTCTGAGAAACTGCTCTGTGATGTGTGACTTCCACTCACAGAGTTTCATCTGTGTTTCGTGGATGTCTCTGCTAGCCTTATTTCTGTGACATCTGACAACAGATATTTCGGATCCCTTTGAAGACTATAGGGCCAAAGGAAATATCCTCCGATAACAAAGAGAAAGAAGCTTTCTAAGAAACTTCTTTATGTTCTGTGAAATCATCTCACAGAGTTACACGTTTTCCCTCAAGAAGCCTTTCGCTAAGACAGTTCTTGTGGAATTGGCAAAGTGATATTTGGAAGCCCATAGAGGGCTATGGTGAAAAAGGAAATATCCTCAGATGAAATCTGGAAAGAAGCTTTCTGGGAAACTCCTTAGTGTTCTCTTAATTCATCTCACAGAGTTACATCTGTATTTCGTGGATCTCTTTGCCAGCCTTATTTCTGTGGAATCTGAGAACAGATATATCGGATCCCTTTGAGGACTATAGGGCGAAAGGAAATATCCTCCGATAACGAAGAGACAGAAGCTTTCTGAGAAACTTCTTTGTTTTCTGTGAAATCATCTCACAGAATTACAGCTTTCCCCTCAAGAGGCCTTTCGCTAAGACACTTCTTGTGGAATTGGCAAAGTGATATTTGGAAGCCCATAGAGGGCTATGGTGAAAAAGGAAATATCCTCAGATGAAATCTGGAAAGAAGCTTTCGGAGAAACTGCTTAGTGTTCTGTTAATTAATCTCACAGAGTTACATCTGTATTTCGTGGATCTCTTTGCTGGCCTTATTTCTGTGGAATCTGAGAACAGATATATCGGATCCCTTTGAAGACTATAGGGCGAAAGGAAATATCCTCTGATAACAAAGAGACAGAAGCTTTCTGAGAAACTTCTTTGTTTTCTGTGAAATCAACTCACAGAGTTACAGCTTCCCCCTCAAGAGGCCTTTCGCTGAGACAATTCTTGTGGAATTGGCAAAGTGATATTTGGAAGCCCATTGAGGGCTATGGTGAAAAAGGAAATATCCTCAGATGAAATCTGGAAAGGAGCTTTCTGCGAAACTGCTTAGTGTTCTGTTAATTCATCTCACAGAATTACATCTGTATTTCGTGGAACTCTTTGCTAGCCTTATTTCTGTGGAATCTGAGAACAGATATTTCGGATCCCTTGGAAGACTATAGGGCCAAAGGAAATATCCTCCGATAACAAAGAGAAAGAAGCTTTCTGAGAAACTTCTTTGTCTTCTGTGTAATCATGTCACAGAGTTACAGCTTTCCCCTGCAGAAGCCTTTCGCTAAGACAGTTCTTGTGGAATTGGCAAAGTGATATTTGGAACCCCGTAGAGGGCTATGGTGAAAAAGGAAATATCCTCAGATGAAATCTGGAAAGAAGCTTTCTGAGAAACTGCTAAGTGTTCTGTTAATTCATCTCACAGAGTTACATCTGTATTTCGTGGATCTCTTTGCTAGCCTTATTTCTCTGGGATCTGAGAAGAGATATTTCGGATCCCCTTGAAGACTATAGGGCCAAAGGAAATATCCTCCGATAACAAAGAGAAAGAAGCTTTCTGAGAAAGTTCTTTGTGTTCTCTGAAATCATCTCACAGAGTTACAGCTTTCCCTCAAGAAGCCTTTCGCTAAGACAGTTCTTGTGGAATTCGCAAAGTGATATTTGGAAGCCCATAGAGGGCTATGGTGAAAAACGACATGTCCTCAGATGAAATCTGGAAAGAAGCTTTCTAAGAATCTGCTTAGTGTTCTGTTAATTCATCTCACAGAGTTACATCTATATTTCGTGGATCTCTTTGCTAGCCTTATTTCTGTGGAATCTGAGAACAGATATTTCGGATCCCTTTGAAGACTATAGGGCCAAAGGAAATATCCTCCGATAACAAAGAGACAGAGGCTTTCTGAGAAACTTCTTTGTGTTCTGTGAAATCATGTCACAGAGTTACAGCTTTCCCCTCAAGAAGCCTTTCGCTAAGACAGTTCTTGTGGAAATGGCAAAGTGATATTTGGAAGCCCCTAGAGGGCTATGGTGAAAAAGGAAATATCCTCACATGAAATCTGGAAAGAAGCTTTCTGAGAAACTGCTTAGTGTTCTGTTAATTCATCTCACAGAGCTACATCTGTATTTCGTGTATCTCTTTGCTAGCCTTATTTCTGTGGAATCTGAGAACAGACATTTCGGATCCCTTTGTAGACTATAGGGCCAAAGGAAGTATCCTCCGATAAGAAAGAGAAAGAAGCTTTCTGAGAAACTTCTTTCTGTTCTGTGAAATCATCTCACAGAGTTACAGCTTTCCATTCAAGAAGGCTTTCGCTAAACAGTTCTTTTGGAATTAGCAAAGTGATATTTGGAAGCCCATAGAGGGCTATGGTGAAAAAGGAAATATCCTCAGATGAAATCTGGAAAGAAGCTTTCTGAGAACCTGATTAGTGTTCGGTTAATTCATCTCACAGAGTTACATCTGTATTTCGTGGAATTCTTTGCTAGGCTTATTTCTGTGCAATCTGAGAACAGATATTTCGGATCCCTTTGAAGACTATAGGGCCAAAGGTAATATCCTACGATAACAAAGAGAAAGAAGCTTTCTGAGAAACTTCTTTGTGTTCTGTGAAATCATGTCACAGAGTTACAGCTTTCCCCTCAAGAAGCCTTTCGCTAATACAGTTCTTGTGGAATTGGGAAAGTGATATTTGGAAGCCCGTAGAGGGCTATTGTGAAAAAGGAAATATCCTCAGATGAAATCTGGAAAGAAGCTTTCTGAGAAAATGCTCTGTGATGTGTGACTTCCACTCACAGAGTTACATCTGTCTTTCGTGGATCTCTTTCCTAGCCTTATTTCTGTGGAATCTGAGAACAGATATTTCGGATCCCTTTGGAGACTGTAAGGCCAAATGAAATATCCTCCGACAACAAAGAGAAAGAAGCTTTCTGATAAACTTCTTTGTGTTCTGTGAAATCATCTCACAAAGTTACAGCTTTCCCCCAGGAAGCCTATCGCTAAGACAGTTCTTGTGGAATTGGCCAAGTAATATTTGGAAGCCCATAGAGGGATATGGTGAAAAACGAAATGTCCTCAGATGAAATCTGGAAAGACGCTTTCTGATAAACTGCTCAGTGTTCTGTTAATTCATCTCACAGAGTTACATCTGTATTTCGTGGATCTCTTTCCTACCCTTATTTCTGTGGAATCTGAGAACTGATATTTCGGATCCCCTTGAAGAATATAGGGCCAAAGGAAATATCCTCCGATAACAAAGAGAAAGAAGCGTTCTAAGAAACTTCTTTGTGTTCTGTGAAATCATCTCACAGAGTTACAGCTTTCACCTCAAGAAGCCTTTCCCTAAGACAGTTCTTGTGGAATTGGCAAAGTGATATTTGGAAGCCCATAGAGGGCTACGGTGAAAAAGAAAATATCCTCAGATGAAATCTGGAAAGAAGCTTTCTTGGAAACTGCTTAGTGTTCTGTTAATTCATCTCACAGAGTTACATCGGTACTTCATGCATCTCTTTGCTAGCCTTATTTCTGTGGAATCTGAGAACAGATATTTCGGATCCCTTTGAAGACTATAGGGCCAAAGGAAATATCCTCCGATAACAAAGAGAAAGAAGCTCTCTCAGAACCTTCTCTGTGTTCTGTGAAATCATCTCACAGAGTTACAGCTTTCCCTCAAGAAGCCTTTCCCCAAGACAGTTCTTGTGGAATTGGCAAAGTGATATTTGGAAGCCCATAGAGGGCTACGGTGAAAAAGGAAATATCCTCAGATGAAATCTGGAAAGAAGCTTTCTGAGAAACTGCTCTGTGATGTGTGACTTCCACTCACAGAGTTACATCTGTATTTCGTGGATCTCTTTGCTAGCCTTATTTCTCTGGAATGTGAGAACAGATATTTCGGATCCCTTTGAAGACTATAGGATCAAAGGAAATATCCTCCCATAAAAAAGAGAAAAAAGCTTTCTGAGAAACTTCTTTGTGTTCTGTGAAATCATCTCACAGAGATACAGCATTCCCCTCAAGAAGCCTGTCGCTAAGACACTTCTTGTGGAATTGGCAAAGTGATATTTGAAAGCCCATAGAGGGGGATGGTGAAAAAGGAAATATCCTCAGATGAAATCTGGAAAGAAGCTTTCTGAGAAACTGCTCTGTGATGTGTGACTTCCACTCACAGAGTTACTTCTGTATTTCGTGGATCTCTTTGCTAGCCTTATTTCTGTGGAATCTGAGAACAGATATTTCGGTCCCTTTGAAGATTATAGGGCCAAAGAAATATCCCCCGATAACAAAGAGAAAGAAGCTTTCTGAGAAACTACTTTGTGTTCTATGAAATCATCTCACAGATTTACAGCTTTCCCCTCAAGAACCCTTTCGCTAAGACAGTTGTTGTGGAATCGGCAAAGTGATATTTGGAAGCCCATAGAGGGCAATGGTGAAAAAGGAAATATCCTCAGATTAAATCTGGAAAGAAGTTTCTCAGAAACTGCTTAGTGTTCTGTCAATTCATCTCTGAGAATTACATCTGTATTTCGTGGGTCTCTTTGCTAGCCTTATTTCTGTGGAATCTGAGAACAGATATTTCGGATCCCTTTGAAGACTAAAGGGGCAAAGGAAATATCCTCCGATAACAAAGACAAAGAAGCTTTCTGAGAAACTTCTTTGTGTTCTGTGAAATCATCTCACAGAGTTACAGCTTTCCCCTCAAGAAGCCTTTCGCTAAGACAGTTCTTGTGGAATTGGCAAAGTGATATTCGGAAGCCCATAGAGGGGTATGGTCCGTTTGAAGACTATAGGGCCAAAGGAAGTATTCTCCGATAACAAAGAGATAGACGCTTTCTGAGAAACTTCTTTGTGTTGTGTGAAATCATCTCAGAGAGTTACAGCTTTCTTCTCAAGAAGCCTTTCTCTAAGACAGTTCTTGTGGAACTGGCAAAGTGATATTTGGAACCCTATAGAGCTCTGTGGTGAAAAAGGAAATATCCGCAGATGAAATCTAGAAAGAAGCTTTCTGAGAAAGTGCTCTGTGATGTGTGACTTCCACTCACAGTGTTACATCTGTATTTCGTGGATCTCTTTGCTAGACTTATTTCTGTGGAATCGGAGAACAGATATTTCGGATCCCTTTGAAGACCATAGGGGCAAAGGAAATATCCTCCGATAACAAAGAGAAAGAAGCTTTCTGCGAAACTTCTTTGTGTTCTGTGAAATCATCTCACACAGTTACAGCCTTCGCCTCAAGAAGTCTTTCGCTAAGAGAGTTCTTCTGGAATGTGCAAAGTGATATTTGCAAGACCATAGAGGGCTATGGTGAAAAAGGAAATATCCTCAGATGAAATCTGGAAGGAAGCTTTATGAGTAATTGCTTAGTGTTCTGTTAATTCATCTCACAGAGTTACATCTGTATTCCGTGGATGTCTTTGCTAGCCTTATTTCTGTGGAATCTGAGAGCAGATATTTCGGATCCCTTTGAAGACTATAGGGCCAAAGTAAATATCCTCCGATAACGAAGAGAAAGAAGCTTTCTGAGAAACTTCTTCGTGTTCTGTGAAGTCATATCACAGAGTTACATCTTTCCCCTCAAGAAGCCTTTCGCTAAGACAGTTCTTGTGGGATTGGCAAAGTGATATTTGGAAGCCCATAGAGGGATATGGTGAAAAAGGAAATATCCTCAGATGAAATCTGGAAAGAAGCTTTCTGAGAAACGGCTTAGTGTTCTGTTAATTCATCTCATAGAGTTTCATCTGTATTTCGTGGATCTCTTTGCTACCCTTATTTCTGTGGAATCTGAGAACAGATATTTCGGATCCCTTTGAAGACTATAGGGCCAAAGGAATTATCCCCCGATCACAAAGAGAAGGAAGCTGTCTGAGAAACTTCTTTGTGTTCTCTGAAATCATCTCACAGAATTACATTTTCCCCTCAAGAAGCCTTTCGCCAAGACAGTTCTTGTGGAATTGGCAAAGTAATATTTGGATGCCCATAGATGTCTATGGTGAAAAAAGAAATAACCTCAGATGAAATCTGGAAAGTAGCATTCTGAGAAACTGCTCTGTGATGTGTGACTTCCACTCACAGTGTTACATCTGTATTTCGTGGATCTCTTTGCTAGATTAATTTCTGTGGAATCTGAGAACAGATATTTCGTGTCCCTTGGAAGAGTATAGGGCCAAAGGAAATATCCTCCGATAACAAAGAGAAAGAAGATTTCTGAGAAACTTCTTTGTGTTGTCTGAAATCATCTCACAGAGTTACAGTTTTCCCCTCAGCAAGCCTTTCGCTAAGACAGTTCTTGTGGAATTGGCAAAGTGATATTTGGAAGCCCGTAGAGGGCTATGGTGAAAATGGAAATATCCTCAGATGAAATCTGGAAAGAAGCTTTCTGAGAAACTGCTTAGTGTTCTGTTAATTCATCTCACAGAGTTACATCTGTATTTCTTGGATCTCTTTGCTAGCCTTATTTCTGTGGAATCTGAGAAAAGATATTTCGGATCCCTGTGAAGAGTATAGGGCCAAAGGAAATATCCTCTGATAACAAAGAGATAGAAGCTTTCGGAGAAAATTGTTTGTGTTCTGTGAAATCCTCTCACAGAGTTTCAGCTTTGTCCTCAAGAAGCCTTTCGCTAAGACAGTTCTTGTGGAATTTTCAAAGTGATATTTGGAAGCCCATAGAGGGCTATGGTGAAAAAGGAAATATCCTCAGATGAAATGTGGAAAGAAGCTTTCTGAGAAACCGCTCTGTGATGTGTGACTTACACTGAGAGAGTTACATGTGTATTTCGTGGATCTCTTTGCTAGCCTTATTTCTGTGGAATCTGAGAACAGATATTTTGGATCCCTTTGAAGACTATAGCGACAAAGGAAACATCCTCCGATAACAAAGTGAAAGAAGCTTTCTGAGAAACTTCTTTGTATCTGTGAAATCATCTCACAGAGTTAAAGCTTTCCCTTCAAGAAGATTTTTGCTAAGAAAGTTCTGGTGGAATTGGCAAAGTGACATTTGGAAGCCCATGGAGGGCTACGGTGAAAAAGGAAATATCCTCAGATGAAATCTGGAAAGAAGCTTTCTGAGAAACTGCTTAGTGTTCTGTTAATTCAGCTCACAGAGTTTCATCTGTATTTCCTGGATCTCTTTGCTAGCCTTATTTCTGTGGAATCTGAGAATAGATATTTAGGATCCCTTTGAAGACTATAGGGCCAAAGGAAATATCCTCCGATAACAAAGAGAAAGAAGCTTTCTGAGAAACTTCTTTGTCTTCTGTGAAATCATCTCACAGAGTTACAGCTTTCCCCTCAAGAAGCCTTTGCGTAGGACAGTTCCTGTGGAATTGGCAAAGTGATATTTGGAAGCCCATAGAGGGCTATGATGAGAAAGGAAATATCCTCACATGAAATCTGGAAAGAAGCTTTCTGAGAAACTGCTTGCTTTTCTCTTAATTCATCTCACAGAGTTACATCTGTATTTCAAGGATCTCTTTGCTAGACTTATTTCTGTGGAATCTGAGAACAGATATTTCGGATCCCTTTGAAGACTACAGGACCAAAGGAAATATCCTCCGATAACA
This sequence comes from Theropithecus gelada, assembly GCF_003255815.1. Taxonomy (NCBI): domain Eukaryota; kingdom Metazoa; phylum Chordata; class Mammalia; order Primates; family Cercopithecidae; genus Theropithecus; species Theropithecus gelada. The sequence goes on along the minus strand of NC_037676.1, from coordinate 45,078,383 downwards.
AAGGGAAAGAAGCTTTCTGAGAAACTTCTTTGTGTTCTGTGAAATCATCTCACAGAGATACAGCTTGCCCCTCAAGAAGCCTTTCGCTAAGACAGTTCTTGTGGAATTGGCAAAGTGATATTTGGAAGCCCATAGAGGGCTATGGTGAAAAAGGAAATATCCTCAGATGAAATCTGGAAAGAAGCTTTCTGAGAAACTGCTCTGTGATGTGTAACTTCCACTCACAGAGTTACATGGGTATTTCGTGGATCTCTTTTCTAGCCTTATTTCTGTGGAATCTGAGAACAGATATTTCGGATCCCTTTGAAGACTACAGGGCCAAAGGAAATATCCTCCGATAACAAAAGAAAGAAGTTTTCTGAGAAACGTCCTTGTGTTCTGTGAAATCATCTCACAGAGTTACAGCTTTCGGCTCAAGAAGCCTTTCTCTAAGACAGCTCTTGTGGAATTGGCAAAGTGATATTTGGAAGCCAAAAGAGGGCTATGGTGAAAAAGGAAATATCCTCCGGTGAAATCTGGAAAGAAGCTTTCTGAGAAACTGCTTAGAGTTCTGTTAATTCATCTCACAGATTTACATCTGTATTTCATGGATATCTTTGCTAGCCTTATTGCTGTGGAATCTGAGAACAGATATTTCGGATCCTTTTGAAGACTATAGGGCCAAAGGAAATATCCTCCGATAACAAAGAGGGTAGCTTTATGAGAAACTTCTTTGTGTTCTGTGAAATCATCTCTGAGAGTAACAGCTTTGTCCTCAAGAAATCTTTCGCTCAGACAGTTCTTGTGGAATTGGCAAAGTGATATTTGGAAGCCCATAGAGGGCTATGGTGAAAAAGGAAATATCCTCAGATGAAATCTGGAAAGAAGATTTCTGAGAAACTGCTCTGTGATGTGTGACTTCCACTCACAGTGTTACATCTGTATTTCGTGGATCTCTTTGCTAGCCTTATTTCTGGGGAATCTGAGAACAGATATTTCGGATCCCTTTGAAGACTATAGGGCCAAAGGAAATATCCTCCGATAACAAAGAGAAAGAAGCTTTCTGAGAAAGTTCTTTGTGTTCTGTGAAATCATCTCACAGAGTTACAGCTTTCCCCTCAAGAAGTCTTTGGATAAGAGAGTTCTTGTGGAATTGGCAAAGTGATATTTGGAAGCCCATAGAGGGCTACGGTGAAAAAGGAAATATCCTCAGATGAAATCTGGAAAGAAGCTTTCTGAGAAACTGCTTAGTGTTATGTTAATTCATCTCACAGAGTTACATCTGCATTTCGTGGATCTCTTTGCTAGCCTTATTTCTGTGGAATCTGAGAACAGGTATTTCGGATCCCTTTGAAGACTATAGGGCCAAAGGAAATATCCTCCGATAACAAACAGAAAGACGCTTTCTGAGAAACTTCTTTGTTTTCTGTGAAATCACCTCACACAGTTACAGCTTTCTCCTCAAGAAGACTTTCGATAAGACAGTTCTTGTGGAATTGGCAAAGTGATATTTGGAAGCCCATAGAGGGCTACGGTGAAAAAGGAAATATCCTCAGATGAAGTCTGGAAAGAAGCTTTCTGAGAAACTGCTCTGTGATGTGTGACTTCCACTCACAGAATTACATCGGTATTTCGTGGATCTCTTTGCTAGCTTTACTTCTGTGGATTTCAGAACAGATATTTCAGATCGCTTTGAAGACTATAGGGCCAAAGGAAATACCCTCCGATAACAAAGTGATATTTGGAAGCCCATAGAAGCCTATGGTGAAAAAGGAAATATCCTCAGATGAAATCTGGAAAGAAGCTTTCTGAGAAAAGGCTCTGTGATGTGTGACTTCCACCCACAGAGTTACATCCGCATTTCGTGGATCTCTTTGCTAGCCTTATTTCTGTGGTATCTAGAACAGATATTTCGGATCCCTTTGAAGACTATAGGGCCAAAGGTAATATCCTCCGATAACAAAGAGAAAGAAGCTTTCTGAGAAACTTCTTTGTGTTCTGTGAAATCATCTCACAGAGTTACAGGTTTCCCCTCCAGAAGACTTTCACTAAGACAGTTCTTGTGGAATTCTCAAAGTGATATTTGGAAGCCCATAGAGGGCTATGGTGAAAAAGGAAATATCTTCAGATGAAAACTGGAAAGAAGCTTTCTGAGAAACTGCTCTGTGATGTGTGACTTCCACTCACAGATTTACATCTGAATTTCTTGAATCTCTTTGCTAGCCTTCTTTCTGTGGAATCTGAGAGCAGATATTTCGGATCCCTTTGAAGAATACAGGGCCAAAGGAAATATCGTAGGATAACAAAGAGAAAGAATCTTTCTGAGAAAGTTCTTTGTGATCTCTGAAATCATCTCACAGAGTTACAGCTTTCCCCTCAAGAAGCATTTCTCCATGACAGATCTTGAGGAATTGGCCAAGTGATATTTGGAAGACCGTAGAGGGCTATGGGGAAAAAGGAAATATCCTCAGATGAAATCTGGAAAGAAGCTTTCTGAGAAACTCCTTAGTGTTCTGTTAATTCATCTCACAGAGTTACATCTGTCTTTCGTGGATCTCTTTCCTAGCCTTATTTTTGTGGAATCTGAGATCAGATATCTCGGATCTCTTTGAAGAATATAGGGCCAAAGGAAATATCCTCCGATAACAAAGAGAAAGAAGCTTTCTGAGAAACTTCTTTGTGTTCTGTGAAATCATCTCACAGAGTTACAGCTTTCAGCTCAAGAATCCTTTTGCTAAGACAGTTCTTGTGGAACTGGCAAAGTGATATATGGAGGCCCATAGAGGGCTATGGTGAAAAAGGAAATATTCTCAGATGAAATCTCGAAAGAAGCTTTCTCAGTAATTGCTTAGTGTTCTGTTAATTCATCTCACAGAGCTACATCTGTATTTCATGGATGTCTTTGCTAGACTTATTTCTGTGGAATCCGAGAGCAGATATTTCGGATCCCTTTGAAGACTATAGGGCCAAAGGAAATATCCTCCGATAACAAAGAGAAAGAAGCTTTCTGAGAAACTTCTTTGTGTTCTGTGATATCATCTCACAGAGTTACAGCTTTCCCCTCAAGAAGCCTTTCGCTAAGAGAGTTCTTGTGGAATTGGCAAAGTGATATTTGGAGCCCATAGAGGGCTATGGTGAAAAAGGAAATATTCTCAGATGAAAAAGGAAAGAAGCTTTCTGAGAAAGTGCTTAGTGTTCTCTTAATTCATCTCATAGAGTTTCATCTGTATTTCGTGGATCTCTTTGCTAGCCTTATTTCTGTAGAATCAGAGAACAGATATTTCGGATCCCTTTGAAGAGTATAGGGCCAAAGTAAATACCCTCCGATAACAAACAAAAGGAAGCTTTCTGAGAGACCTCTTTGTGTTCTGTGAAATCATCTCACAGAATTACAGTTTTCTCCTCAAGAAGCCTTTCGCTAAGACAGTTCTTGTGGAATTGGCAAAGTAATATTTGGAAGCCCATAGATGTCTATGGTGAAAAAGGAAATATCCTCAGATGAAATCTGGAAAGAAGCTTTCTGAGAAACTGCTCTGTGATGTGTGACTTCCACGCACAGAGTTACATCTGTATTTCGTGGATCTCTTTGCTAGCCTTATTTCTGTGGAATCTGAGAACAGATATTTAGGATCACTTGGAAGACTATAGGGCCAAAGGTAATATCCTCCGATAACAAAGAGAAGGAAGCTTTCTGAGAAACTTCTTTGTGTTGTCTGATATCATCTCACAGACTTACAACTTTCCACTCAAGAAGATTTTCGCTAAGACAGTTGTTGTGGAATTGGCAAAGTGATATTTGGAATCCCCTAGAATGCTGTGTTGAAAAAGGAAATATCCTCAGATGAAATCTGGAAAGGAGCTTTCTGAGAAACTGCTTATTTTTCTGTTAATTCATCTCACAGAGTTACATCTGTATTTCGTGGCTCTCTCTGGTACCCTTATTTCTGTGGAATCTGAGAACAGATATTTCGGATCCCTTAGAAGACTATAGGGCCAAAGGAAATATCCTCCGATAACAAAGAGAAAGAAGCTTTCTGAGAAACTTCTTTGTGTTCTGTGAAATTATCTCACAGAGTTACACCTTTCCCCTCAAGAAGCCTTTCGCTAAGACAGTTCTTGTGGAATTGTCAAAGTGATATTTGGAAGCCCGTAGAGGGCTATGGTGAAAAAGGAAATATCCTCGTATGAAATCTGGAAAGGAGCTTTCTGAGAAACTGCTTAGTGTTCTGTTAATTCATCTCACAGAGTTACATCTGTATTTCGTGGATCTCGTTGCTAACCGTATTTCTGTGGAATCCGAGAACAGATATTTCGGATCCCTTTGAAGACTATAGGGCCAAAGGAAATATCCTCTGATAACAAAGAGAAAGAAGCTTTCTGAGAAACTGCTTTGTGTTCTGTGAAATCATCTTACAGAGTTACAGCTTTCCCGTCAAGAAGACTTTCGCTAAGACAGTTCTTGTGGAATCGGCAAAGTGATATTTGGAAGCCCATAGAGGGCTATGGAGAAAAAGGAAAAATCCTCAGATGAAATCTGAAAAGAATCTTTCTGAGAAACTGCTTAGTGTTCTGTTAATTCATCTCACAGAGTTACATCTGTATATCGTGGAACTCTTTGCTAGCCTTATTTCTGTGGAATCTGAGAACAGATATTTCTGATCCCTTTAAAGAGTATAGGGCCAAAGGAAATATCTTCCGATAACAAAGAGAAGGAAGGTTTCTGAGAAACTTGTTTGTGTTTTCTGAAATCATCTCAAGGAGTTACAGCTTTCCCCTCAAGAAGCCTTTCGCTAAGACAGTTCTTGTGGTATTGGCAAAGTGATATTTGGAAGCTCATAGAGGGCTATGGTGAAAAGGAAATATCCTCAGATAAAACCTGGAGAGAAGCTTTCTGAGAAACCGCTATGTGATGTGTGACTTCCACTGAGAGAGTTACATCTGTATTTCGTGGATCTCATTGCTAGACTTATTTCTGTGGAATCTGAGAACAGATATTTCGGATCCCTTTGAAGACTATAGGGCCAAAGGAAACATCCTCCGATAACAAAGAGAAAGAAGCTTTCTGAGAAACTTCTTTGTATCTGTGAAATCATCTCACAGAGTTACTGCTTTCCCCTCCAGAAGCCTTTCGCTAAGACAGTTTTTGTGGAATTGGCAAAGTCATATTTGGAAGCCCATAGAGGGCTATGGTGAAAAAGAAAATATCCTCAGATGAAATCTGGAAAGAAGCTTTCCTAGAAACGGCTCTGTGATGTGTGACTTCCACTCACAGAGTTAGATCTGTATTTCGTGGATCTCTTTGCTAGCCTTATTTCTGTGGAATCTGAGAACAGATATTTCGGATCTCTTGGAAGACTATAGGGCCAAAGGTAATATCCTCCGATAACAAAGAGAGAGAAACTTTCTGAGAAACTACTTTGTCTTCCCCGAAATCATCTCACAGAGTTACAGCTTTCCCCTAAAGAAGATTTTCGCTAAGACAGTGCTTGTGGAATTGGGAAAGTGATATTTGGAAGCCCATAGAGGGCTATGGTGAAAAAGGAAAAATCCTCAGATGAAATCTGGAAAGGAGCTTTCTGAGAAACTGCCTAGTGTTCTGTTAATTCATCTCACAGAGTTACATCTGTAATTCGTGGATCTCTTTCCTAGCCTTATTTCTGTGGAATCTGAGAACAGATATTTCGGATCCCTTTGAAGGCTATAGGGCCAAGGGAAATATCCTCCGATAACAAAGAGAAAGAAGCTTTGTGAGAAACTTCTTTGTGTTCTGTGAAATCATCTCACAGACTTACAGCTTTCCTCAAGAAGCCTTTCGCTAAGACACTTCTTGTGGAATTTGCAAAGTGATATTTGGAATCCCATAGAGGGCCATGCTGAAAGAGGAAATATCCTCAGATGAAATCTGGAACGAAGCTTTCTGAGAAACTGCTTAGTGTTATGTGAATTCATCTCACAGTGTTACAGCTTTCCCCTCAAGAAATCGCTCGCTAAGCCTGTTCTTGTGGAATTCACAAAGTGATGTTTGGAAGCACATAGAGGGCTATGGTGAAAAAGGAAACATCCTCAGCGAAAAACTTGCAAGAATCTTTCTGAGAAACTGCTTTGTGATGTGTGCTTTCCACTCACAGAGTTACATCTGTATTTCGTGGATCTCTTTGCGAGCCTTATTTCTGTGGAATCTGAGAACAGATATTTCGGATCCCTTTGAAGACTACGGGTCCAAAGGAAATATCCTCCGATAACAAAGAGAACGAAGCTTTCCGAGAAACTTGTTTGTGTTTTCTGAAATCATCTCAAGGAGTTACAGCTTTCCCCTCAAGAATCCTTTCGCTAAGACACTTCTTGTGGAATTTGCAAAGTGATATTTGGAGGCCCATAGAGGGCTGTGGTTAAAAAGAAATATCCGATTAGGCGGAGCAAGATGGCCGAATTGGAGCAGCTCCAGTCTTCAACTCCCAGCGCCAGCGACACAGAAGACCGGTGATTTCGGCATTTTCAACTGAGGTACTGGGTTCATCTCACTGGGGAGTGCCGGACGATCGGTACTGGTCAGCTGCTGCAGCCCGACCAGCGAGAGCTGAAGCAGGGCGAGGCATTGCCTCACCTGAGAAGCGCAAGGGGGAAGGGAATCCCTTTTCCTAGCCAGGGGAACTGAGACACACAACACCTGGAGAATCGGGTAACTCAAACCCCAATACTGCGCTTTGAGCAAACAGGCACACCAGGAGATCATATCCCACACCTGGCCGGGAGGGTCCCACACCCACGGAGCCTCCCTCATTGCTATCACAGCAGTCTGTGATCTACCGGCAAGGCAGCAGCGAGGCTGGGGGAGGGGCGCCCGCCATTGCTGAGGCTTAAGTAGGTAAACAAAGCTGCTGGGAAGCTCGAACTGGGTGGAGCTCACAGCAGCTCAAGGAAACCTGCCTGTCTCTGTAGACTCCACCTCTGGGGGCAGGGCACAGAAAACAATAACAAAGCAGCAAAAAGCTCTGCAGACGCAAACGACTCTGTCTGACAGCTTTGAAGAGAGCAGTGGATCTCCCAACACGGAGGTTGAGATCTGAGAAGGGACAGACTGCCTGCTCAAGTGGGTCCCTGACCCCTGAGTAGCCTAACTGGGAGACATCCCCCACTAGGGGCAGTCTGACACCCCACACCTCACAGGGTGGAGTACACCCCTGAGAGGAAGCTTCCAAAGCAAGAATCAGACAGGTACACTTGCTGTTCAGAAATATTCTATCTTCTGCAGCCTCTGCTGCTGATACCCAGGCAAACAGGGTCTGGAGTGGACCTCAAGCAATCTCCAACAGACCTACAGCTGAGGGTCCTGACTGTTAGAAGGAAAACTATCAAACAGGAAGGACACCTACACCAAAACCCCATCAGTACATCACCATCATCCAAGACCAGAGGCAGATAAAACCACAAAGATGGGGAAAAAGCAGGGCAGAAAAGCTGGAAATTCAAAAAACAAGAGCGCATCTCCCCCGGCAAAGGAGCGCAGCTCATCGCCAGCAACGGATCAAAGCTGGACGGAGAATGACTTTGACGAGATGAGAGAAGAAGGCTTCAGTCCATCAAATTTCTCAGAGCTAAAGGAGGAATTACGTACCCAGCGCAAAGAAACTAAAAATCTTGAAAAAAAAGTGGAAGAATTGACGGCTAGACTAATTAATGCAGAGAAGGTCATAAACGAAATGAAAGAGATGAAAACCATGACACGAGAAATACGTGACAAATGCACAAGCTTCAGTAACCGACTCGATCAACTGGAAGAAAGAGTATCAGCAATTGAGGATCAAATGAATGAAATGAAGCGAGAAGAGAAACCAAAAGAAAAAAGAAGAAAAAGAAATGAACAAAGCCTGCAAGAAGTATGGGATTATGTAAAAAGACCAAATCTACGTCTGATTGGGGTGCCTGAAAGTGAGGGGGAAAATGGAACCAACTTGGAAAACACTCTTCAGGATATCATCCAGGAGAACTTCCCCAACCTAGTAGGGCAGGCCAACATTCAAATCCAGGAAATACAGAGAACGCCACAAAGATACTCCTCGAGAAGAGCAACTCCAAGACACATAATTGCCAGATTCACCAAAGTTGAAATGAAGGAAAAAATCTTAAGGGCAGCCAGAGAGAAAGGTCGGGTTACCCACAAAGGGAAGCCCATCAGACTCACAGCAGATCTCTCGGCAGAAACTCTCCAAGCCAGAAGAGAGTGGGGGCCAATATTCAACATTCTTAAAGAAAAGAATTTTAAACCCAGAATTTCATATCCAGCCAAACTAAGTTTCATAAGTGAAGGAGAAATAAAATCCTTTACAGATAAGCAAATGCTTAGAGATTTTGTCACCACTAGGCCTGCCTTACAAGAGACCCTGAAGGAAGCACTCAACATGGAAAGGAACAACCGGTACCAGCCATCTCAAAAACATGCCAAAATGTAAAGACCATCGAGGCTAGGAAGAAACTGCATCAACTAATGAGCAAAATAACCAGTTAATATCATAATGGCAGGATCAAGTTCACACATAACAATCTTAACCTTAAATGTAAATGGACTAAATGCTCCAATTAAGAGACACAGACTGGCAAACTGGATAAAGAGTCAAGACCCATCAGTCTGCTGTATTCAGGAGACCCATCTCACACGCAGAGACATACATAGGCTCAAAATAAAGGGATGGAGGAAGATTTACCAAGCAAATGGAGAACAAAAAAAAGCGGGGGTTGCAATACTAGTCTCTGATAAAACAGACTTTAAACCATCAAAGATCAAAAGAGACAAAGAAGGCCATTACATAATGGTAAAGGGATCAATTCAACAGGAAGAGCTAACTATCCTAAATATATATGCACCCAATACAGGAGCACCCAGATTCATAAAGCAAGTCCTTAGAGACTTACAAAGAGACTTAGACTCCCATACAATAATAATGGGAGACTTCAACACTCCATTGTCAACATTAGACAGATCAACGAGACAGAAAGTTAACAAGGATATCCAGGAATTGAACTCATCTCTGCAGCAAGCAGACCTAATAGACATCTATAGAACTCTCCACCCCAAATCAACAGAATATACATTCTTCTCAGCACCACATCGTACTTATTCCAAAATTGACCACGTAATTGGAAGTAAAGCACTCCTCAGCAAATGTACAAGAACAGAAATTATAACAAACTGTCTCTCAGACCACAGTGCAATCAAACTAGAACTCAGGACTAAGAAACTCAATCAAAACCGCTCAACTACATGGAAACTGAACAACCTGCTCCTGAATGACTACTGGGTACATAACGAAATGAAGGCAGAAATAAAGATGTTCTTTGAAACCAATGAGAACAAAGATACAACATACCAGAATCTCTGGGACACATTTAAAGCAGTGTGTAGAGGGAAATTTATAGCACTAAATGCCCACAAGAGAAAGCAGGAAAGATCAAAAATTGACACTCTAACATCGCAATTAAAAGAACTAGAGAAGCAAGAGCAAACACATTCGAAAGCTAGCAGAAGGCTAGAAATAACTAAGATCAGAGCAGAACTGAAGGAGATAGAGACACAAAAAACCCTCCAAAAAATCAATGAATCCAGGAGTTGGTTTTTTGAAAAGATCAACAAAATTGACAGACCACTAGCAAAACTAATAAAGAAGAAAAGAGAGAAGAATCAAATCGATGCAATTAAAAATGATAAAGGGGATATCACCACCGACCCCACAGAAATACAAACTACCATCAGAGAATACTATAAACACCTCTACGCAAATAAACTGGAAAATCTAGAAGAAATGGATAATTTCCTGGACACTTACACTCTTCCAAGACTAAACCAGGAAGAAGTTGAATCCCTGAATAGACCAATAGTAGGCTCTGAAATTGAGGCAACAATTAATAGCCTACCAACCAAAAAAAGTCCAGGACCAGATGGATTCACAGCTGAATTCTACCAGAGGTACAAGGAGGAGTTGGTACCATTCCTTCTGAAACTATTCCAATCAATAGAAAAAGAGGGAATCCTCCCTAACTCATTTTATGAGGCCAACATCATCCTGATACCAAAGCCTGGCAGAGATACAACAAAAAAAGAGAATTTTAGACCAATATCCCTGATGAACATCGATGCAAAAATCCTCAATAAAATACTGGCAAACCGGATTCAGCAACACATCAAAAAGCTTATCCACCATGATCAAGTGGGCTTCATCCCTGGGATGCAAGGCTGGTTCAACATTCGCAAATCAATAAACATAATCCAGCATATAAACAGAACCAAAGACAAGAACCACATGATTATTTCAATAGATGCAGAAAAGGCTTTTGACAAAATTCAACAGCCCTTCATGCTAAAAACGCTCAATAAATTCGGTATTGATGGAACGTACCTCAAAATAATAAGAGCTATTTATGACAAACCCACAGCCAATATCATACTGAATGGGCAAAAACTGGAAAAATTCCCTTTGAAAACTGGCACAAGACAGGGATGCCCTCTCTCACCACTCCTATTCAACATAGTGTTGGAAGTTCTGGCTAGGGCAATCAGGCAAGAGAAAGAAATCAAGGGTATTCAGTTAGGAAAAGAAGAAGTCAAATTGTCCCTCTTTGCAGATGACAGGATTGTATATTTAGAAAACCCCATTGTCTCAGCCCAAAATCTCCTTAAGATGATAAGCAACTTCAGCAAAGTCTCAGGATACAAAATTAATGTGCAAAAATCACAAGCATTCTTATACACTAGTAACAGACAAACAGAGAGCCAAATCATGAATGAACTTCCATTCACAATTGCTTCAAAGAGAATCAAATACCTAGGAATCCAACTTACAAGGGATGTAAAGGACCTCTTCAAGGAGAACTACAAACCACTGCTCAGTGAAATAAAAGAGGACACAAACAAATGGAAGAACATACCATGCTCATGGATAGGAAGAATCAATATCGTGAAAATGGCCATACTGCCCAAGGTTATTTATAGATTCAATGCCATCCCCATCAAGCTACCAA
>NC_037676.1:45050131-45066949 GCF_003255815.1 Theropithecus gelada | reverse complement strand
TGTGAAATCATCTCACAGAGTTACAGCTTTCCCGTCAAGAAGCCTTTCGCTTAGACAGTTCTTGTGTAATTGGCAAAGTGATATTTGGAAGCCCGTAGAGGGCTAAGGTGGAAAAGGAAATATCCTCAGATGAAATCTGGAAAGAAGCTTTCTGAGAAACTGCTCTGTGATGTGTGACTTCCACTCAAAGAGTTACATCTGTATTTCGTGGCTCTCTTTGCTAGCCTTATTTCTGTGGAATCTGAGAACAGATATTTCGGATCCCTTTGAAGATTATAGGGCCAAAGGAAATATCCTCCAATTACAAAAAGAAAGAAGCTTTCTGAGAAACTTCTTTGTGTTCTGTGTAATCATCTCACAGAGTTACAGCTTTCCCGTCAAGAAGCCTTACGCTAAGACAGTTCTTGAGGAATTGGCAAAGTGATATTTGGAAGCCCATAGAGGGCTATGGTGAAAAAGGAAATATCCTCAGATGAAATCTGGAAAGAAGCTTTCTGAGAAACTCCTTAGTGGTCTGCTAATTCATCTCAGAGAGTTACATGTGTATGTCGTGGATCTCTTTGCTAGCCTTATTTCTGTGGAATGTGAGAACAGATATTTCGGATTCCTTTGAAGACTATAGGGCCAAAGGAAATATCCACCGATAACAAAGAGAAAGAAGCTTTATGGGAAACTTCTTTGTGTTCTGTGAAATCACCTCACAGAGTTACAGCTTTCCCGTCAAAAAGCCTTTCCCTAAGACAGTTCTTGTGGAATTGGCAAAGTGATATTTGTAAGCCCATAGAGGGCTACGGTGAAAAAGGAAATTCCTCTGATGAAATATGGAAAGAAGCTTTCTGAGAAACTGCTTAGTGTTCTGTTAATTCATCTCCCAGAGTTACATCGGTATTTCGTGGATCTCTTTGCTAGCCTTATTTCTGTGGAATCTGAGAACAGATATTTCTGATCCCTTTGAAGACTATGGGGCCAAAGGAAATATACTCTGATAACAAAGAGAAAGAAGCTTTCTGAGAAACTTCTTTGTGTTCTGTGAAATCAGCTCACAGAGTTTATCCTTTCCCCTCAAGAAGCCTTTCGCTAAGACAGTTCTTGTGGAATTGGCAAAGTGATATTTGGAAGCCCGTAGAGGGCTATGGTGAAAAAGGAAATATCCTCAGATGGAATCTATAAAGAAGATTTCTGAGAAACTGCTTAGTGTTCTGTTAATTCATCTCACAGAGTTACATCGGTGTTTCGTGGATCTCTTTGCTAGCCTTATTTCTGTGGAATCTGAGAACAGATATTTCGGATCCCTTTGAAGACTATAGGGCCAAAGGAAATATCCTCCGATAACAAAGAGAAATAAGATTTCTGAGAAACTTCTATAGGTTGTGTGAAAGCATCTCACAGAGTTACAGCTTTCCCGTCAAGAAGCCTTTCGCTTAGACAGTTCTTGTGTAATTGGCAAAGTGATATTTGGAAGCCCGTAGAGGGCTATGGTGGAAAAGGAAATATCCTCAGATGAAATCTGGAAAGAAGCTTTCTGAGAAACTGCTCTGTGATGTGTGACTTCCACTCAAAGGGTTACATCTGTATTTCGTGGCTCTCTTTGCTAGCCTTATTTCTGTGGAATCTGAGAACAGATATTTCTGATCCCTTTGAAGATTATAGGGCCAAAGGAAATATCCTCCGATTACAAAGAGAAAGAAGCTTTCTGAGAAACTTCTTTGTGTTCTGTGTAATCATCTCACAGAGTAACAGCTTTGCCGTCAAGAAGCCTTACGCTAAGACAGTTCTTGAGGAATTGGCAAAGTGATATTTGGAAGCCCATAGAGGGCTATGGTGAAAAAGGAAATATCCTCAGATGAAATCTGGAAAGAAGCTTTCTGAGAAACTCCTTAGTGGTCTGCTAATTCATCTCAGAGAGTTACATGTGTATGTCATGGATCTCTTTGCTAGCCTTATTTCTGTGGAATGTGAGAACAGATATTTCGGATCCCTTTGAAGACTATAGGGCCAAAGGAAATATCCACCGATAACAAAGAGAAAGAAGCTTTCTGGGAAACTTCTTTGTGTTCTGTGAAATCACCTCACAGAGTTACAGCTTTCCCGTCAAAAAGCCTTTCCCTAAGACAGTTCTTGTGGAATTGGCAAAGTGATATTTGGAAGCCCATAGAGGGCTACGGTGAAAAAGGAAATATCCTCAGATGAAATCTGGAAAGAAGCTTTCTGAGAAACTGCTTAGTGTTCTGTTAATTCATCTCCCAAAGTTACATCGGTATTTCGTGGATCTCTTTCCTAGCCTTATTTCTGTGGAATCTGAGAACAGATATTTCAGATCCCTTTGAAGACTATGGGGCCAAAGGAAATATACTCTGATAACAAAGAGAAAGAAGCTTTCTGAGAAACTTCTTTGTGTTCTGTGAAATCATCTCACAGAGTTTTACCTTTCCCCTCAAGAAGCCTTTCGCTAAGACAGTTCTTGTGGAATTGGCAAAGTGATATGTGGAAGCCCATAGAGGGCTATGGTGAAAAAGGAAATATCCTCAGATGAAATCTGGAAAGAAGCTTTCTGAGAAACTGCTTAGTATTCTGTTAATTCATCTCACAGAGTTACATCTGTATTTCGTGGATCTCTTTGCTAGCCTTATTTCTGTGGAATCTGAGATCAGATATTTCGGATCCCTTTGAAGACAGTAGTACCAAAGGAAATATCCTCCGATAACAAAGAGAAAGAAGCTTTCTGAGAATCTTCTTTGTGTTCTGTGAAATCATCTCACAGAGTTACAGCTTTCCCGTACAGAAGCCTTTAGCTAAGACAGTTCTCGTGGAATTGGCAAAGTGATATTTGGAAGCCCATAGATTGCTATGGTGAAAAAGGAAATATCCTCAGATGAAATCTGGAAAGAAGCTTTCTGAGAGACTACTCTGTGATGTGTAACTTCCACTCACAGAGTTACATCTGTATTTCGTGGATCTCTTTGCTAGGCTTCTTTCTGTGCAATCTGAGAACAGATATTTCGGATCCATTTGAAGACTATAGGGCCAAAGGAAATATCCTCCGATAACAAAGAGAAAGAGGCTTTCTGAAAAACTTCTTTGTGTTCTGTGAAATCATCTCACAGAGTTACAGCTCTCCCGTCAAGAGGCCTTTCGCTAAGACAGTTGTTGTGGAATTGTCAAAGTGATATTTGTAAGCCCATAGAGGTCGATGGTGAAAAAGGAAATATCCTCAGATGAAATCTGGAAAGAATCTTTCTGACAAAGTGCTTAGTGTTCTGTTAATTCATCTCACAGAGTTACATCTGTATTTCGTGGATCTCTGTGCTAACCTTATTTCTGTGGAATCTGAGAACAGATATTTCGGATCCCTTTGAAGATGATAGGGCCAAAGGAAATATCCTCCGATAACAAAGAGAAAGAAGCTTTCTGAGAAACTTCTTTGTGTTCTGTGACATCATCTCACAGAGTTACAGCTTTCCCCTCAAGAAGCCTTCCGCTCAGACAGTTCTTGTGGAATTGGCAAAGTGATATATGAAAGCCCTTAGAGGGCAATAGTGAAAAAGGAAATATGCTCAGATGAAATCTGGAAAGAAGCTTTCTGAGAAACTGCTCTGTGATATGTGACTTCCACTCACAGAGTTACATCTGTATTTCGTGGATCTCTTTGCTAGCCTTATTTCTGTGGAATCTGAGAACAGATANAGACAGTTCTGGTGGAATTGGCAAAGTCATATTTGGAAGAACATAGAGGGCTATGGTGAAAAAGGAAATAACCTCAGATGAAATCTGGAAAGAAGCTTTCTGAGAAACTGCTCTGTGATGTGTGACTTCNATCTCTTTGCTAGCCTTCTTTCTGTGGAATCTGAGAACAGATATTTCGGATCCCTTTGAAGACTATAGGACCAAAGGAAATATCCTCCGATAACAAAGAGAAAGAAGCTTTCTCAGAAACTTCTTTGTGTTCTGTGAAATCATCTCACTGAGTTACAGCTTGCCGCTCAAGAAGATTTTCGCTAAGACAGTTCTTGTGGAATTGGCAAAATGATATTTGGAAGCCCTTAGAGGGCTATGGTGAAAAAGGAAATATCCTCAGATGAAATCTGGAAATAAGCTTTGGGAGTAACTGCTTAGTATTCTGCTAATTCATCTCACAGAGTTACATCTGTATTTCGTGGATCTCTTTGCTAGCCATATTTCTGTGGAATCTGAGAGCAGATATTTCGGATCTCTTTGAAGACTATAGGGTCAAAGGAAATATCCACCGAAAACAAAGAGGAAGAAGCATTCTGAGAAACTTCTTTGTGTTCTGTAAAATCATCTCACAGATTTACAGCTTTCCCGTCAAAAAGCCTTTCGCTAAGAGAGTTCTTGTGGAATTGGCAGAGTGATATATGGAAGCCCATAGAGGGCTATGGTGAAAAAGGAAATATCCTCAGATGAAATCTGGAAAGAAGCTTTCTCGGAAACTACTTAGTGTTCTGTTAATTCATCTCACAGAGTAACATCTGTATTTCGTGGATCTCTTTGCTAGCCTTATTTCTGCGGAATCTGAGAACAGATATTTCGGATCCCTTTGAAGACTATAGGGCCAAAGGAAATATCCTCCGATAACAAAGAGAAAGAAGCTTTCTCAGAAACTTCTTTGTGTTCTGTGAAATCATCTCACAGAGTTACAGCTTTCCCCTCAAGAAGCCTTTCGCTAAGACAGTTCTTGTGGAATTGGCAAAGTGACATTTGGAAGCCCATAGAGGTCTATGGTGAAAAAGGAAATATCCTCAGATGAAATCTGGAAAGAAGCTTTCTGATACACTGCTTAGTTTTCTGCTAATTCATCTCACAGAGTTACATCTGAATTTCGTGGATCACTTTGCTAGCCATATTTCTGTGGAATCTGAGAGTAGATATTTCGCATCCCTTTGAAGACTATAGGGCCAAAGGAAATAACCTCTGATTACAAAGAGAAAGAAGCTTTCTGAGAAACTTCTTTGTGTTCTTTGAAATCATCTCACAGAGTTACAGCTTTCCCGTCAAAAATCCCTTCGCTAAGACAGTTCTTGCGGAATTGGCAAAGTGATATATGGAAGCCCATAGAGGGCTATGGTGAAAAAAGAAATATCCTCAGATGAAATCTGGAAAGAAGCTTTCTCAGAAACTGCTTGGTGTTCTGTTAATTCATCTCAAAGAGTTACATCTGTATTTCGTGGATCTCTTTGCTAGCCTTATTTCTGTGGAATCTGAGAACAGATATTTCGGATCCCTTTGAAGACCATAGGGCCAAAGGAAATAACCTCCGATAACAAAGAGAAAGAAGCTTTCTGAGAAACTTCTTTGTGTTCTGTGAAATCATCTCACAGTGTTACAGCTTTCCCCTCAAGAAGCCTTTCGCTAAGACAGTGCATCTGGAATTGGCAAAGTGATATTTGGAAGCACATAGAGGGCTATGGTGAAAAAGGAAATATCCTCAGATGAAATCTGGAAAGAAGCTTTCTGAGAAACTTCTCTGTGATGTGTGATTTCCAGTCACAGAGTTACATCTGTATTTCGTGGATCTCTTTGCTAGCCTTATTTCTGTGAAATCTGAGAACAGATATTTCGGATCCCTTTGAAGACTATAGGGCCAAAGAAAATATCCTCCGATAACAAACAGAAAGAAGCTTTCTGAGAAACTTCTTTGTGTTCTGTGAAATCATCTCACAGAGTTACAGTTTCCCGTCAAGAAGCCTTTCGCTAAGTCATTTCTTGTGGAATTGGCAAAGTGATATTTCGAAGCCCATAGAGGGGTATGGTTAAAATGTAAATATCCTCAGATGAAATCTGGAAATAAGCTTTCTGAGAAACTGCTTAGTATTCTGCTAATTCATCTCACAGAGTTACATCTGTATTTCGTGGATCTCTTTGCTAGCCTTATTTCTGTGGAATCTGAGAACACACACTTCGGATCCCTTTGAAGACTATACGGACAAAGAAATATCCTCCGATAACAAAGAGAAAGAAGCTTTCTGAGAAACTTCTTTGTGTTCTGTGCAATCACCTCACAGAGTTACAGCTTTCCCCTCAAGAAGCTCTTAGCTAAGACAGTTCTTGTGGAATTGGCAAAGTGATATTTGGAAGCCCATAGAGGGCTTGGTGAAAAAGGAAATATCCTCAGATGAAATCTGGAAAGAAGTTTTCTGAGAAACTGCTTAGTGTTCTGTTAATTCATCTCACAGAGTTACATCTGTATTTCGTGGATCTTTTTGCTAGCCTTATTTCCGTGGAATCTGAGAACAGATACTTCGGATCCCTTTGACAACTATAGGGCCAAAGGAAATATCCTCCGATAACAAAGAGAAAGAAGCTTTCTGTGAAACTTCTTTGTGTTCTGTGAAATCATCTCACAGAGTTTTAGCTTCCCCCTCAAGAAGCTTTTCGCTAAGACAGTTCTTGTGGAATTGGCAAACTGATATTTGGAAGCTCATAGAGGGCTACGGTGAAAAAGGAAATATCCTCAGATGAAATCTGGAAAGAAGCTTTCTGAGAAACTGCTTAGCGTTCTGTTAATTCATCTGACAGATTTACATCTGTATTTCGTGGATCTCTTTGCTAGCCTTATTTCTCTAGAATCTGAGAGCAGATACTTTGGATCCCTTTGAAGACTATAGGGCCAAAGGAAATATCCTCCGATAACAAAGAGAAAGAAGCTTTTTGAGAAACTTCTCTGTGTTCTGTGAAACCATCTCACAGAGTTACAGCTTTCCCCTCAAGAAGCCTTTCGCTAAGACAGTTCATGCGGAATTCGGAAAGATATATTTTTAAGCCCATAGAGGGCTATGGTGAAAAAGGAAATATCCTCACATGATATGTGGAAAGAAGCTTTATCAGAAACTGCTCAGTGTTCTGTTAATTCATCTGACACAGTAACATCTGTATTTCATGGATCTCGTTGCTAACCTTATTTCTGTGGAATCTGAGAACAGATATTTCGGATCCCGTTGAAGACTATACGGCCAAAGGAAATATCCTCCGATAACAAAGGGAAAGAAGCTTTCTGAGAAACTTCTTTGTGTTCGGTGAAACCATGTCACAGAGTTACAGCTTTCCCGTAAAGAAGCCTTTCGCTAAGACAGTTTTGTGGAATTGGCAAAGTGATATTTGGAAGCCCATAGAGGGCTATGGTGAAGAAGGAAATATGCTCAGATGAAATCTGGAAAGAAGCTTTCCGAGAAACTGCTGTGTGATGTGTGACTTCCATTCACAGAGTTACATCTCTATTTCGTGGATCTTCTTGCTAGCCTTATTTCTCTGGAATCTGAGAACAGATACTTCGGATCCCTTTGAAGACAATGGGGGCAAAGGAAATATCCTCCGATAACAAAGAGAAAGAAGCCTTCTGAGAAACTTCTTTGTGTTCTTTCAAATCATCTCAAAGAGTTACAGCTTTCGCGTCAAGAAGCGTTTCAATTAGACAGTTCTTGTGGAATTGGCGAAGTGATACTTGGAAGCCCTTACAGGGGTACGCTGAAGAAGGAAATATCCTCAGATGAAATCTGGAAAGAAGCTTTCTGAGACACTGCTCTGTGACGTGTGACTTCCACTCACAGAATTACATCTGCATTTCGTGTTTCTCTTTGCTAGCCTTATTTCTGTGGAATCTGAGAAGAGATATTTCGGATCCCTTTGAAGTCCATAGGGCCATAGGAAATATCCTCCGATACCAAAGAGAAAGAATATTTCTGAGAAACTTCTTCGTGTTCTGTGAAATCAACTCACAGAGTTACAGCTTTCTCCTCAAGAAGCTTTTCGCTAAGACAGTTCTTGTGGAATTGGCAAAGTGATATTTGGAAGCCCATAGAGGGCTCTGGTGAAAAAGGAAATATCCTCACATGAAATCTGGAAAGAAGCTTTCCGAGAAAGTGCTTAGTGTTCTGTTAATTCATCTCACAGAGTTACATCTGTATTTCGTGGATCTTCTTGCTAGCTTTTTTCTGTGGATTCTGAGAACAGATATTTGGGATACCTTTGAAGACTATAGGGCCAAAGGAAATATCCTCTGATAACAAAGAGAAAAAACCTTTTTGAGAAACTTCTTTGTGTTCTGTGAAATCATCTCAGAGAGTTACAGCTTTCCCGTCAAGAAGCCTTTCACTAAGACGGTTCTTGTGGAATTGGCAAAGTGATATTTGGAAGCCCATAGAGGGCTATGGTGAAAAAGGAAATATCCTCAGATGAAATCTGGAAAGCAGCTTTCTGAGAAACTGCTTAGTGTTTTGCTAATTCATCTCAGATAGCTACATCTGTATTTCGTGGATCTCTTTCCTAGCCTTATTTCTGTGGAATCTGAGAACAGATATTTCGCATCCCTTTGAAGACTATAGGGCCAAAGGAAATATCCTCCGATAACAAAGAGAAAGAAGCTTACTGAGAAATTTCTTTGTGTTCTGTGAAATCATCTCACAGAGTTACAGATTTCCCCACAAGAACCCTTGCGCTAAGACAGATCTTGTGGAATTGGCAAAGTGATATTTGGAAGCCCATAGAGGGCTATGGTGAAAAAGGAAATATCCTCAGATGAAATCTGGAAAGAAGATTTCTGAGAAACTGCTCTGTGATGTGTAACTTCCACTCACAGAGTTACATCTGTATTTCGTGGATCTTCTTGCTAGCCTTATTTCTTTGGAATCTGAGAACAGATGTTTCAGATCCCTTTGAAGACTATAGGGCCAAAGGAAATATTCTTCGATAGCAAAGAGAAAGAAGCTTTCTGAGAAACTTCTTTGTGTTCTGTGAAATCATCTCACAGACTTACAGCTCTCACCTCAAGAAGCTTTTGGCTAAGACAGTTGTTGTGGAATTGGCACAGTGATATTTGGAAGCCCATAGAGGGCTATGGTGAAAAAGGAAATATCCTCAGATGAAATCAGGAAAGAATCTTTGTGAGAAACTGCTTAGTGTTCTGTTAATTCATCTCACAGAGTTACATCTGTATTTCGTGGATCTTCTTGCTAGCCTTATTTCTGTGGAATCTGAGAACAGATATTTCGGATCCCTTTGAAGACTATAGGGAAAGAGGAAATACCCTCCGATAATAAAGAGAAAGAAGCTTTCTGAGAAACTTCTTTGTGTTCTGTGAAATCATCTCACAGAGTTACAGGTTTCCCGTCAAGAAGCCTTTCGCTAGGACAGTTCTTGTGGAATTGGAAAAGTGATATTTGGAAGCCCATAGAGGGCTATGGTGAAAACGGAAATATCTTCAGATGAAATCTGGAAAGAAGATTTCTGAGAAACTGCTTAGTGTTCTGTTAATTCATCTCACAGAGTTACATCTGTATTTCGTGGATCTCTTTGCTAGCCTTATTTCTGTGGAATCTGAGAACAGATATTTCGGATCCCTTTGAAGACTATAGGGCCAAAGGAAATATCCTCCGATAACAAAGAGAATAAAGCTTTCTGAGAAACTTCTTTGTGTTCTGTGAAATCATCTCTCAGAGTTACAGCTTTCCCGTCAAGAAGCCTTTCGCTAAGACAGTTCTTGTGGAATTGCCAAAGTGATATTTGGAAGATCATAGAGGGCTATGGTGAAAAAGGAAATATCCTCAGATGAAATCTGGATATAAGCTTTCTGAGAAACTGCTTAGTGTTCTGCTAATTCATCTCACAGAGTTACATCTGTATTTCATGGATCTCTTTGCTGGCCTTATTTCTGTGGAATCTGAGAACAGATATTTCGGATCCCTTTGAAGACTATAGGGCAAAAGGAAATATCCTCCGATAACAAAGAGAATAAAGCTTTCTGAGAAACTTCTTTGTGTTCTGTGAAATCATCTCACAGAGTTACAGCTTTCCCGTCAAGAAGCCTTTCGCTAAGACAGCTCTTGGGGAATTGGCAAAGTGATATTTGGAAGCCCGTAGGGGGCTATGGTGAAAAAGGAAATATCCTCTCATGAAATCTGGAAAGAAGCTTTCTGAGAAACTGCTCTGTGATGTGTACCTTCCACTCACAGAGTTACATCTGCAGTTCGTGGTTCTCTTTGCTAGCCTTATTTCTGTGGAATCTGAGTACAGATATTTCGTATCCCTTTGAAGTCCATAGGGCCATAGGAAATATCCTCCGATACCGAAGAGAAAGAAGATTTCTGAGAAACTTCTTTGTGTTCTGTGAAATCATCTCACAGAGTTACAGCTTTATCCTCAAGAAGCTTTTCGCTAAGACAATTCTTGTGGAATTGGCAAACTGATATTTGGAAGCCCATAGAGGGCTCTGGTGAAAAAGGAAATATCCTCAGATGAAATCTGGAAAGAAGCTTTCTCAGAGACTGCTTAGTGTTCTGTTAATTCATCTCACAGAGTTACATCTGTATTTCGTGGATCTTCTTGCTAGCCTTTTTTCTCTGGATTCTGAGAACAGATATTTCGGATCCCTCTGAAGACTATAGGGCCAAAGGAAATATCCTCCGATAACAAAGAGAAAGAGCTTTCTGAGAAACTTCTTTGTGTTCTGTGAAATCATCTCACAGAGTTACAGATTTCCCCACCAGAAGCCTTTCGCTAAGGCAGTTCTTGTGGAATTGGCAAGGTGATATTTGGAAGCCCATAGAGGGCTATGGTGAAAAAGGAAGTATCCTCAGGTGAAATCTGGAAAGAAGCTTTCGGAGAACCTGCTCTGTGATGTGTGACTTCCACTCAAAGAGGTACATCTGTATTTCGTGGATCTCTTTGCTAGCCTTGTTTCTGTGGAATCTGAGAACAGATATTTCGGATCCCTTTGAATACTATAGGGCCAAAGGAAATATCCTCGGATAACAAAGAGAAAGAAGGTTTCTGAGAAACTTCTTTGTGTTCTGTGAAATCATCTCACAGAGTTACATCTTTCCCGTCAAGAAGCGTTTCGCTTAGACAGTTCTTGTGGAATTGGCAATGTGATATTTGGAAGCCCATAGAGGGCTATGGTGAAAAAGGAAATATCCTCAGATGAAATCTGGAAAGAAGCTTTCTCAGAAACTGCTTAATGTTCTGTTAATTCATCTCACTGAGTTACATCTGTATTTCGTGGATCTCTTTGCTAGCCTTATTTCTGTGGAATCTGAGAACAGATATTTCGGATCCCTTTGAAGACTATAGGGCCAAAGGCAATATCCTCGGATAACAAAGAGAAAGAAGCTTCCTGAGAAACTTCTTTGTGTTCTCTGAAATCATCTCGCAGAGTTACTGCTTTCCCGTCAAGAAACCTATCGCTAAGACAGTTCTTGTGGAATTGGCAAAGTGATATTTGGAAGCCCATAGAGGGCTATGGTGAAGAAGGAAATATGCTCAGATGAAATCTGGAAAGAAGCTTTCCGAGAAACTGCTGTGTGATGTGTGACTTCCACTCACAGAGTTACATCTCTATTTCGTGGATCTTCTTGCTAGCCTTATTTCTTTGGAATATGAGAACAGATATTTCGGATCCCTTTGAAGACTATAGGGCCAAAGGAAATAACCTCCGATAGCAAGGAGAAAGAAGCTTTCTGACAAACTTCTTTGTTTTCTGTGAAATCATCTCACAGAGTTACAGCTCTCCCTTCTAGAAGCTTTTGGTTAAGACAGCTCTTGTGGAATTGGCAAAGTGATATTTGGAAGCCCCTAGAGGGCTATGGTGAAAAAGGAAATACCCTCAGATGAAATCTGGAAAGAAGCTTCCTGAGAGACTGCTCTGTGATGTGTAACTTCCACTCACAGAGTTACATCTGTATTTCGTGGATCTCTTTGCTAGCCTTATTTCTGTGGAATCTGATAACAGATATTTCGGATCCCTTTGAAGACTATAGGGCCAAAGGAAATATCCTCCGATAACAAAGAGAAAGAAGCTTTATGAGAAACTTCTTTGTGTTCTGTGAAATCATCTCACAGAGTCACAGCATTCCCCTCAAGAAGTTTTTCACTAAGACAGCTCTTGTGGAATTGGCAAAGTGATATTTGGAAGCCCATGGAGGGCTATGGTGAAAAAGGAAATATCCTAAGATGAAATCTAGAAAGAAGCTTTGTGAGAAACTGCTTAGTGTTCTGTTAATTCATCTCACAGAGTTACATCTGTATTTCGTGGATCTCTTTGCTAGCCTTATTTCTGTGGAATCTGAGAACAGATATTTCTGATCCCTTTGAAGACTATAGGGCCAAAGGAAATATCCTCCGATAACAAAGAGAAAGAAGCTTTCTGAGAAACTTCTTTGTGTTCTGTGAAATCATCTCACAGAGTTACAGCATTCACCTGAGGAAGCCTTTCGCTTAGACAGTTATTGTGGAATTGGCAAAGTGATATTGGGAAGCCCACGGAGGGCTATTGTGAAGAAGGAAATATCCTCAGATGAAATCTGGAAAGAAGCTTTCTGAGGAACTGCTCTGTGATGTGTGACTTCCACTCAAAGAGCTACATCTGTATTTCGTGGATCTCTTTGCTAGCCTTATTTCTGTGGAATCTGAGAACAGATACTTCGGATCCCTTTGAAGACTATAGGGCCAAAGGAAATATCCTCCGATAACAAAGAGAAAGAAGCTTTCTGAGAAACTTCTTTGTGTTCTCTGAAATCATCTCACAGAGTTACTGCTTTCCCGTCAAGAAGCGTTTCGCTCAGACAGTTCTTGTGGAATTGGCGAAGTAATACTTGGAAGCCCTTACAGGGCTATGGTGAAAAAGGAAATATCCTAAGATGAAATCTGGAAAGAAGCTTTCTGAGAAACTGCTCTGTGATGAGTGACTTCCACTCACAGACTTACATCTGTGTTTCGTGGATCTCTTTGCTAGCCTTATTTCTGTGTATCTGAGAACAGATATTTCGGATCCCTTTGAAGACTATAGGGCCAAAGGAAATACCTCCGATAACAAAGAGAAAGAAGCTTTCTGAGAAACGTCTTTGTGTTCTGTGAAATCATCTCACAGAGTTACAGCTCTCCCCTCAAGAAGCTTTTGGCTAAGACAGTTCTTGTGGAATTGGCAAAGTGATATTTGGAAGCCCATAGAGGTCTATGGTGAAAAAGGAAATATCCTCAGATGAAATCTGGAAAGAAGGTTTCTGAGAAAATGCTTAGTGTTCTGTTCATTCATCTCACGGAGTTACATCTGTATTTCGTGGATCTCCTTGATAGCCTTATATCTGTGGAATCTGAGAACAGATATTTCGGATCCCTTTGAAGACTATAGGGCCAAAGGAAATATCCTCCGATAACAAAGAGAAAGAAGCTTTCTCAGAAACTTCTTTGTGTTCTGTGAAATCATCTCACAGAGTTACCCCTTTCCCCTCAAGAAGCCTTTCACTAAGACAGTTCTTGTGGAATTGGCAAAGAGATATTCGGAAGCCAATAGAGGGCAATGTTGAAAAAGGAAATATCCTCAGATGAAATCTGGAAAGAAGCTTTGTGAGAAACTGCTTAGTGTTCTGTTAATTTATCTCATAGAGTTACATCTGTATTTCGTGGATCTCTATGCTAGCCTTATTTCTGTGGAATCTGAGAACAGATATTTCGGATCCCTTTGAAGATTATAGGGCCAAAGGAAAAATCCTCCGATAAGAAAGAGAAGGAAGCTTTCTGAGAAACTTCTTTGTGTTCTGTGAAATCATCTCACAGAGTTACAGCTTTCCCGTCAAGAAGCCTTTCGCTAAGACAGTTCTTGTGGAATTGGCAAAGTGATATTTGGAAGCCCATGGAGGGCTATGGTGAAAAAGGAAATATCCTCAGATGAAATCTGGAAAGAAGCTTTCTGAGAAACTGCTCTGTGATGAGTGACTTCCACTCACAGAGTTACATCTGTATTTCGTGGATCTCTTTGGTAGCCTTATTTCTGTGGAATCTGAGAACAGACATTTCGGATCCCTTTGAAGACTATAGGGCCAAAGGAAATATCCTCCGATAGCAAAGAGAAAGAAGCTTTCTGAGTAACTTCTTTGTGTTCTGTGAAATCATCTCACAGAGTTACAGCTATCCCCTCAAGAAGCTTTTTTCTAAGATAGTTTTTGTGGAATTGGCAAAGTGATATTTGGAAGCCCATAGGGGGCTATGGTGAAAAAGGAAATATCCTCAGATGAAATCTGGAAAGAAGCTTTGTGAGAAACTGCTTAGTGTTCTGTTAATTCGTCTCACAGAGTTACATCGGTATTTCGTGGATCTTCTTGCTAGCCTTATTTCTGTGGAATCTCAGAACAGATATTTCGGATCCCTTTGAAGACTATAGGGCCAAACTAAATATCCTCCTATAACAAAGAGAAAGAAGCTTTCTGAGAAACTTCTTTGTGTTCTGTGAAATCATCTCACAGAGTTACTTCTTTCCCGTTAAGAAGCCTATCGCTAAGACAGTTCTTGTGGAATTGGCAAAGTGATATTTGGAAGCCCATAGAGGGCTATGGTGAAGAAGGAAATATGCTCAGATGAAATCTGGACAGAAGCTTTCCGAGAAACTGCTCTGTGATGTGTGACTTCCACTCACAGAGTTACATCTGTATTTCGTGGATCTCCTTGCTAGCCTTATTTCTGTGGAATCTGAGAGCAGATATTTCGGATCACTTTGAAGACTATAGGGCCAAAGGAAATATCCTCCGATATCAAAGAGAAAGAAGCTTTCTGAGAAACTTCTTTGTGTTCTGTGAAATCATCTCACAGAGTTACAGCTTTCCCGTCCAGAAGCCTTTCGCTAAGACAGTTCTTGTGGAATTGGCAAAGTGATATTTGTAAGCCCATAGAGGGCTATGGTGAAAAAGGAAATATCCTCAGATGAAATCTGGAAAGAAGCTTTCTGAGACACAGCTCTGTGATGTGTAACTTCCACTCACAGAGTTATATCTGTATTTCGTGTATCTCCTTGCTAGCCTTATTTCTGTGGAATCTGAGAGCAGATATTTCGGATCCCTTCGAAGACTATAGGGCCAAAGGAAATATCCACCGATAACAAAGAGGAAGAAGCTTTCTGAGAAACTTCTTTGTGTTCTGTGAAATCATCTCACAGAGTTACAGCTTTCCACTCAAGAAGCCTTTCGCTGAGACAGTTCTTGTGGAGTTGGCAAAGTGATATTTGAAAGCCCTTAGAGGGCAATGGTGAAAAAGGAAATATCCTCAGATGAAATCTGGAAATAAGCTTTCTGAGAAACTGCTCTGTGATGTGTGACTTCCACTCACAGAGTTACATCTCTATTTCGTGGATCCCTTTGCTAGCCTTATTTCTGTGGAATCTGAGAACCGATATTTCGGATCCCTTTGAAGATTATAGGGCCAAAGGAAATATCCTCGGATAACAAAGAGAAAGAAGCTTTCTGAGAAACTTCTTTGTGTTCTGTGAAATCATCTCACAGAGTCACAGCTTTCCCCTCAAGAAGCTTTTAACTAAGACAGTTCTTGTGAAATTGGCAAGGTGATATTTAGAAGCCCATAGAGGGCTATGCTGAAAAAGGAAACATCCTCAGATGAAAACTGGAAAGAAGCTTTTGAGAAACTGCTTAGTGTTCTGTTAATTCATCTCAAAGAGTTACATCTGTATTTCGTGGATCTTATTGCTAGCCTTATTTCTGTGGAATCTGAGAACAGATATTTCGGATCCCTTTGAAGACTATAGGGCCAGAGGAAATACCCTCCGATAACAAAGAGAAAGAAGCTTTCTGAGAAACTTCTTTGTGTTCTGTGAAATCATCTCACAGAGTTACAGCTCTCCCCTCAAGAAGCTTTTTGCTAAGACACTTCTTGTGGAATTGGCAAAGTGATATTTGGAAGCCCATAGAGGGCTATGGTGAAAAAGGAAATATCCTCCGATGAAATCTGGAAAGAAGCTTTCTGAGAAACTGCTTAGTGTTCTCTTAATTCATCTCACAGAGTTACATCTGTATTTCGTAGATCTCTTTGCTAGCCTTATTTCTGTGGAATCTGAGAACAGATATTTCGGATCCCTTTGAAGACTATAGGGCCAAAGGAAATATCCTCCGATAACAAAGAGAATAAAGCTTTCTGAGAAACTTCTTTGTGTTCTGTGAAATCATCTCACAGAGTTACAGCTTTCACCTCAAGAAGCCTTTCGATTAGACAGTTATTTTGGAATTGGCAAAGTGATATTGGGAAGCCCATAGAGGGCTATGGTGAAGAAGGAAATATCCTCAGATGAAATCTGGAAAGAAGCTTTCTGAGAAACTGCTCTGTGATGTGTGACTTCCACTCAAAGAGCTTCATCTGTATTTCGTGGATCTCTTTGCTAGCCTTATTTCTGTGGAATCTGAGAAGAGATACTTCGGATCCCTTTGAAGACTATAGGGCCAAAGGAAATATCCTCCGATAACAAAGAGAAAGAAGCTTTCTGAGAAACTTCTTTGTGTTCTCTGAAATCATCTCACAGAGTTACAGCTTTCCTGTCAAGAATCCTTTCGCTAAGACAGTTCTTGTGGAATTGGCAAAGTGATATTTGGAAGCCCATAGAGGGCTATGGTGTAAAAGGAAATATCCTCAGATGAAATCTGGAAAGAAGCTTTGTGAGAAACTGCTTAGTGTTCTGTTAATTCATCTCACAGAGTTACATCTGTATTTCCAGTATCCCTTTGCTAGCCTTATTTCTGTGGAATCTGAGAACAGATACTTCGGATCCCTTTGAAGACTATAGGGCCAAAGGAAATATCCTCCGATAACAAAGAGAAAGAAGCTTTCTGAGAAACTTCTTTGTGTTCTGTGAAATCAGCTCACAGAGTTACAGCTTTCCCGTCCGAAAGCCTTTCGCTAAGACAGTTCTTGTGGAATTGGCAAAGAGATATTTGGAAGCCCATAGAGGGCTATGGTGAAAAAGGAAACATCCTCAGATGAAATCTGGAAAGAAGTTTTCTCAGAAACTGCTTAGTGTTCTGCTAATTCATCTCACAG
>NC_037676.1:45031838-45049663 GCF_003255815.1 Theropithecus gelada | reverse complement strand
TGTATTTCGTGGATCTCTTTGCTAGCCTTCTTTCTGTGGAATCTGAGAACAGATATTTCGGATCCCTTTGAAGACTATAGGGCCAAAGGAAATATCCTCCGATAACAAAGATAAGGAAGCTTTCTGAGAAACTTCTTTGTGTTCTGTGAAATCATCTCACAGAGTTATAGCTTTCCCGTCCAGAAGCCTTTCGCTAAGACAGTTGTTGTGGAATTGGCAAAGTGATATTTGGAAGCCCATAGAGGGCTATGGTGAAAAAGGAAATATCCTCAGATGAAATCTGGAAAGAAGCTTTCTGAGAAACTGCTCTGTGATGAGTGACTTCAACTCACAGAGTTACATCTGTATTTCGTGGATCTCTTTCCTAGCCTTATTTCTGTGGAATCTGAGAACAGATATTTCGGATCCCTTTGAAGACTATAGGGCCAAAGGAAATATCGTTTGATAACAAAGAGAATAAAGCTTTGTGAGAATCTTCTTTGTGTTCTGTGAAATCATCTCACTGAGTTACAGCTTTCACGTCAAGAAGCCTTTGGCTAAGACAGTTCTTGTGAAATTGGCAAAGTGATATTTGGAAGCCCTTAGAGGGCTAGGGTGAAAAAGGAAATATCCTCAGATGAAATCTGGAAAGAAGCTTTCTGAGAAACGGCTTAGTGTTCTGTTAATTCATCTCACAGAGTCACATCTGTATTACGTGGATCTCTTTCGTAGCCTTATTTCTGTGGAATCTGAGAACAGATACTTCGGATCCCTTTGAAGACTATAGGGCCAAAGGAAATATCCTCCGATAACAAAGAGAAAGAAGTTTTCTGAGAAACTTCTTTGTGTTCTGTGAAATCATCTCACAGAGTTACAGCTTTCCCGTCAAGAAGCCGTTCGCTAAGACAGTTCTTGTGGAATTGGCAAAGTGATATTTGGAAGCCCATAGAGGGCTATGGTGAAAAAGGAAATATCCTCAGATGAAATATGGAAAGAAGCTTTCTGAGAAACTGCTCTGTAATGAGTGACTTCCACTCAGAGAGTTACATCTGTGTTTCGTGGATCTCTTTGCTAGACTTATTTCTGTGGAATCTGAGAACAGATATTTTGGATCCCTTTGAAGACTATAGGGCCGAAGGAAATACCTGCGATAACAAAGAGAAAGAAGCTTTCTGAGAAACTGCTTCGTGTTCTGTGAAATCATCTCACAGAGTTACAGCTCTCCCCTCAAGAAGCTTTTGGCTAAGACAGTTCTTGTGGAATTGGCAAAGTGAGATTTGGAACCCCATAGAGGGCTATGGTGAAAAAGGAAATATCCTCAGATGAAATCTGGAAAGAAGGTTTCTGAGAAAATGCTTAGTGTTCTGTTCATTCATCTCACAGAGTTACATCTGTATTTCGTGGACCTCCTTGCTAGCCTTATATCTGTGGAATCTGAGAACAGATATTTCGGATCCCTTTGAAGACTATAGGGCCAAAGGAAATATCCTCCGATAACAAAGAGAAAGAAGCTTTCTCAGAAACTTCCTTGTGTTCTGTGAAATCATTTCACAGAGTTACACCTTTCCCCTCAAGAAGCCTTTCACTAAGACAGTTCTTGTGGAATTGGCAAAGAGATATTCGGAAGCCCATAGAGGGCAATGTTGAAAAAGGAAATATCCTCAGAAGAAATCTGGAAAGAAGCTTTCTGAGAAACTGCTTAGTGTTGTGTTAATTCATCTCATAGAGTTACATCTCTATTTCGTGGATCTCTATGGTAGCCTTTTTTCTGTGGAATCTGAGAACAGATATTTCGGATCCCTTTGAAGATTATAGGGCCAAAGGAAATATCCTCCGATAAGAAAGAGAAAGAAGCTTTCTGAGAAACTTCTTTGTGTTCTCTGAAATCATCTCACAGAGTTACAACTTTCCCGTCAAGAAGCCTTTCGCTAAGACAGTTCTTGTGGAATTGGCAAAGTGATATTTGGAAGCCCATAGAGGGCTATGCTGAAGAAGGAAATATCCTCAGATGAAATCTGGAAAGAAGCTTTCTGAGAAACTGCTTAGTGATCTGTTAATTCATCTCACAGAGTTACGTTTGTATTACGTGGATCTCTTTCGTAGACTTATTTCTGTGGAATCTGAGAACAGATACTTCGGATCCCTTGGAAGACTATAGGGCCAAAGGAAATATCCTCCGATAACAAAGAGAATGAAGCTTTCTGAGAAACTTCTTTGTGTTCTGTGAAATCATCTCACGGAGTTACAGCTTTCCCGTCCAGAAGCCTTTCGCTAAGACAGTTCTTGTGGAAGTGGCAAAGTGATATTTGGAAGCCCATAGAGGGCTATGGTGAAAAAGGAAATATCCTCAGATGAAATCTGGAAAGAAGCTTTCTGGGAAACTGCTCTGTGATGTGAGACTTCCACTGACAGAGTTACATCTGTATTTCCTGGACCTCTTTGCTAGCCTTATTTCTGTGGAATCTGAGAAGAGATATTTCGGATCCCTTTGAAGACTATAGGGCCAAAGGAAATATCCCCGATAACAAAGAGAAAGAAGCCTCTGAGAAACTTCTTTGTGTTCCGTGAAAACATCTCACAGAGTTACAGCTTTCCCGTCAAGAAGACTTTCGCTAAGACAGTTCTTGTGGAATTGGCAAAGTGATATTTGCAAGCCCATAGAGGGCTATGGTGGAAAAGGAAATATCCTCAGATGAAATCTGGAAAGAAGCATTGTGAGAAACTGCTTAGTGTTCTGTTAACTCATCTCACAGAGTTACATCTGTATTTCGTGGATCCCTTTGCTAGCCTTATTTCTGTGGAATCTGAGAACAGATATTTCGGATCCCTTTGAAGACTATGGGGCCAAAGGAAATATCCTCTGATAACAAAGAGAATAAAGCATTCTGAGAAACTTCTTTGTGTTCTGTGAAATCATCTCACAGAGCTTCAGCTTTCACCTCAAGAAGACTTTCGCTTAGACAGTTCTTGTGGAATTGGCAAAGTGATATTTGGAAGCCCACAGAGGGCAATGGTGAAAAAGGAAATATCCTCAGATGAAATCTGGAAAGAAGCTTTCTGAGAAACTGCTCTGTGATGTGTAACTTCCACTCACAGAGTTACATCTGTATTTCGTGGATCTCCTTGCTAGCCTTATTTCTGTGGAATCTGAGAGCAGATATTTCGGATCCCTTTGAAGACTATAGGGGCAAAGGAAATATCCTCCTATAACAAAGAGAAAGAAGCTTTCTGAGAAACTTCTTTGTGTTCTGTGAAATCATCTCACAGAGTTACAGCTTTCCCCTCAAGCAGCCTTTCGCTAAGACAGTTCTTGTGGAATCGGCAAAGTGATATTTGGAAGCCCATAGAGGGCTATGGTGAAAAAGGAATTATCCTCAGATGAAATCTGTAAAGAAGTTTTCTCAGAAACTGCATAGTGTTCTGCTAATTCATCTCACAGAGTTACATCTGTATTTCATGGATCTCTTTGCTAGCCTTATTTCTGTGGAATTTGAGAACAGATATTTCGGAACCCTTTGAAGACTATAGGGCCAAAGGAAATATCCTCCGATAACAAAGAGAAAGAAGCTTTCTGAGAAACTTCTTTGTGTTCTGTGAAATCATCTCAAAGAGTTACAGCTTTCGCGTCAAGAAGCCTTTCGCTAAGACAGTTCTTGTGGAATTGGCAAAGTGATATTTGGAAGCCCTTAGAGGGCTATGGTGAAAAAGGAAATATCCTCACATGAAATCTCGAAAGAAGCTTTCTGAGAAACTGCTCTGTGATGTGTGACTTCCACTCATAGAGTTACATCCCCATTTCGTGGTTCTCTTTGCTAGCCTTATTTCTTTGGAATCTGAGAACAGATATTTCGGATCCCTTTGAAGTCCGTCGGGCCATAGGAAATATCCTCCGATACCAAAGAGCAAGAAGATTTCTGAGAAACTTCTTTGTGTTCTGTGAAATCATCTCACAGAGTTACAGCTTTCCCCTCAAGAAGTTTTTCGCTAAGACAGTTCTTGTGGAATTGGCAAAGTGATATTTGGAAGCCCATAGAGGGCTCTGGTGAAAAAGGAAATATCCTCAGGTGAAATCTGGAAAGAAGCTTTGTGAGAAAGTGCTTAGTGTTCTGTTAATTCATCTCACAGAGTTACATCTGTATATCGTGGATCTTCTTGCTTGCCTTTTTTCTCTGGATTCTGAGAACAGATATTTCGGATCCCTCTGAAGACTGTAGGGCCAAAGGAAATATCCTCCGATAACAAAGAGAAAGAAGCTTTCTTAGAAACTTCTTTGTGTTCTGTGAAATCATCTCACAGAGTTACAGCTTTCCCGTCAAGAAGCCGTTCGCTAAGACAGTTCTTGTGGAATTGGCAAATTGATATTTTTAAGCCCATAGAGGGCTATGTTGAAACAGGAAATATCCTCAGATGAAATCTGAAAAGAAGCTTTCTGAGAAACTGCTCTGTGACGACTGACTTCCACTCAAAGAGTTACGTCTGTATTTCGTGGATCTCTTTGCTAGCTTTATTTCTGTGGAATCTGAGAACAGATATTTCGGATCCCTTTGAAGTCTATAGGGCCAAAGGAAATATCCTCCGATAGCAAAGAGAAAGAAGCTTTCTGAGAAACGTCTTTGTTTTCTGTGAAATCATCTAACAGAGTTACAGCTCTCCCCTCAAGAAGATTTTGGCTAAGATAGTTCTTGTGGAATTGGCAAATTGATATTTGGAAGCCCATAGAGGGCTATGGTGAAAAGGGAAGTATCCTCAGATGAAATCTGGAAAGAAGCTGTGTGAGAAACTGCTTAGTGTTCTGTTTATTCATCTCACAGAGTTACCTCTGTATTTCGTGGATATCCTTGCTAGCCTTATTTCTGTGGAATCTGAGAACAGATATTTCGGATCCCTTTGAAGACTATAGGGACAAAGGAAATATCCTCCGATAACAAAGAGAAAGAAGCTTTCTCAGAAACTTCTTTGTGTTCTGTGAAATCATCTCACAGAGTTACACCTTTCCCGTCAAGAAGCCTTTCACTAAGACAGTTGTTGTGGAACTGGCAAAGTTATATTTGGAAGCCCATAGAGGGCAATGTTGAAAAAGGAAATATCCTCACATAAAATCTTTAAAGAAGCTTTCTGAGAAACTGCTTAGTGTTCTGTTAATTCATGCAATAGAGTTACATCTGTATTTCTTGGATCACTTTGCTAGCCTTATTTCTGTGGAATCTGAGAACAGATATTTCGGATCCCTGTGAAGAGTATAGGGCCAAAGGAAATATCCTCCGATAAGAAAGAGAAAGAAGCTTTCTGAGTAACTTCTTTGTGTTCTGTGACATCATCTCACAGAGTTACAGCTTTCTCGTCAAGAAGCCTTTCGCTAAGACAGTTCTTGTGGAATTGGCAAATTGATATTTGGAAGCCCATAGAGGGCTATGGTGAAACAGGAAATATCCTCAGATGAAATCTGGAAAGAAGCTTTCTGAGAAACTGCTCTGTGATGAGTGACTTTCACTCAAATAGTTACATCTGCATTTCGTGGATCTCTTTGCTAGCCTTGTTTCTGTGGAATCTGAGAACAGATATTTCGAATCCCTTTGAAGACTATAGGGCCAAAGGAAATATCCTCCGATAACAAAGAGAAAGAAGGTTTCTGAGAAACCTCTTTGTGTTCTGTGAAATCATGTCACAGAGTTACACTTTTCCCGTCAAGAAGCGTTTCGCTTAGACAGTTCTTGTGGAATTGGCGAAGTGATATTTGGAAGCCCATAGAGGGCTATGGTGAAGAAGGAAATATCCTCAGATGAAATCTGGAAAGAAGCTTTCTGAGAAACTGCTCTGTGATGTGTGACTTCCACTCAAAGAGTTACATCTGTATTTCGTGCATCTCTTTGCTAGGCTTATTTCTGTGGAATCTCAGAACAGATAATTCGGAACCCTTTGAAGACTATAGGGCCAAAGGAAATATCCTCCGATAACAAAGATAAAGAAGCTTTGTGAGAAACTTCATTGAGTTTTGTAAAATCATGTCACAGTGTTACAGCTTTCCCGTAAGAAAGCCTTTCGCTAAGACAATTCTTGTGGAATTGGCAAAGTGATATTTGGAAGCCAATAGAGCGCTATGGTGAAAAAGGAAATATCCTCAGATGAAATCTGGAAAGAAGATTTCTGAGAAACTGCTTAGTGTTCTGTTAATTCATCTCACAGAGTTACATCTGTATTTCTTGGATCTCTTTGCTAGCCTTATTTCTGTGGAATCTGAGAACAGATATTTCTGATCCCTTTAAGAGTATAGGGTCATAGGAAATATCCTCTGGTAACAAAGAGAAAGAAGCTTTCTGAGAAACTTCTTTGTGTTCTGTGAAATCATCTCACAGAGTTACAGCTTTCTCCTCAAGAAGCTTTTCGCTAAGACAGTTCTTGTGGAATTGGCAAACTTATATTTGGAAGCCCATAGAGGGCTCTGGTGAAAAAGGAAATATCCTCAGATGAAATCTGGAAAGAAGCTTTCCGAGAAAGTGCTTAGTGTTCTGTTAATTCATCTCACAGAGTTACATCTGTATTTCGTGGATCTTCTTGCTAGCCTTTTTTCTCTGGATTCTGAGAACAGATATTTCGGATCCCTCTGAAGACTATAGGGCCAAAAGAAATATCCTTCGATAACAAAGAGAAAGAAGCTTTCTTAGAAACTTCTTTGTGTTCTGTGAAATCATCTCACAGAGTTACAGATTTCCCCACAAGAAGCCTTTCGCTAAGACAGTTCTTGTGGAATTGGCCAAGTGATATTTGGAAGCCCATAGAGGGCTATGGTGAAAAAGGAAATATGCTCAGATGAAATGTGGAAAGAAGCTTTCTGTGAAAAGGCTCTGTGATGTGTGACTTCCACTCACAGAGTTACACCTGTATTTCGTGGATCTTCTTGCTAGCCTTATTTCTTTGGAATCTCAGAACAGATATTTCGGATCCCTTTGAAGACTATAGGGGCAAAGGAAATATCCTCCGATAGCAAAGAGAAAGAAGCTTTCTGAAAAACTTCTTTGTGTTCTGTGAAATCATCTCATAGAGTTACAGCTCTCCCCTCAAGAAGCTTTTCGCTAAGACAGTTCTTGTGGAATTGGCAAAGTGATATTTCGAAGCCCATAGAGGGCTATGGTGAAAAAGGAAATATCCTCAGATGAAATCTGGAAATACGCTTTGTGAGAAACTGCTTAGTGTTCTGTAAATTCATCTCACAGAGTTACATCTCTATTACGTGGATCTCCTTGGTAGCCTTATTTCTGTGGAATCTGAGAACAGATACTTCGGATCCCTTTGAAGACTATAGGGCCAAAGGAAATATCCTCCGATAACAAAGAGAAAGAAGCTTTCTGAGAAACTTCTTTGTGTTCTGTGAAATCATCTCACAGAGTTACAGCTTTCCCGTCAAGAAGATTTTGGCTAAGACAGTTCTTGTGGAATTGGCAAAGCGATATCTGGAAGCCCATAGAGGGCAATGGTGAAAAAGGAAATATGCTCAGATGAAATCTGGAAAGAAGACTTCTAAGAAACTGCTCTGTGATGTGTCACTTCCACTCACAGAGTTACATCTGTATTTCGTGGATCTCCTTGCTAGCCTTATTTCTGTGGAATATCAGAGCAGATATTTCGGATCCCTTTGAAGAGTATAGGGCAAAAAGAAATATCCTCCGATAACAAAGAGAAAGAAGCTTTCTGAGAAACTTCTTTGTGTTCTCTGAAATCATCTCACAGAGTTACAGCTTTCCCGTCCGGAAACCTTTCGCTAAGACAGTTCTTGTGGAATTGGCAAAGTGATATTTGGAAGCCCATAGAGTGCTATGGTGAAAAAGGAAATATCCTCACATGAAATCTCGAAAGAAGCTTTCTGAGAAAATGCTCTGTGATGTCTGACTTCCACTCAAGAGTTACATCTGCATTTCTTGGTTCTCTTTGCTAGCCTTATTTCTGTGGAATCTGAGAACTGATATTTCGGATCCCTTTGAAGTCCATAGGGCCATAGGAAATATCCTCTGATACCAAAGAGAAAGAAGATTTCTGAGAAACTCCGTTGTGTTCTGTGAAATCATCTCACAGAGTTACAGCGTTCCCCTCAAGAAGCTTTTCGCTAAGACAGTTCTTGTGGAATTGGCAAACTGATATTTGGAAGCCAATAGAGGGCTCTGGTGAAAAAGGAAATATCCTCAGATGAAATCTGGAAAGAAGCTTTCTGAGAAAGTGCTTAGTGTTCTGTTAATTCATCTCACAGAGTTACATCTGTATTTCGTGGATCTTCTTGCTAGCCTTTTTTCTCTGGATTCTGAGAGCAGATATTTCGGATCCCTCTTAAGGCTCTAGGGCCAAAGGAAATATCCTCCGGTAACAAACAGGAAGAAGCTTTCTGAGAAACTTCTTTGTGTTCTGGGAAATCATCTCTCAGAGTTACAGCTTTCCCGTCAAGAAGCCTTTCGCTAAGACAGTTCTTGTGGAACTGGCAAAGTGATATTTGGAAGCCCATAGAGGGCTATGGTGAAAAAGGAAATATCCTCAGATGAAATCTGGAAAGAAGCTTTCTTAGAAACTGCTCTGTGATGAGTGACTTCCACTCACAGAGTTACATCTGTATTTCGTGGATCTCTTTGCTAGCCATATTTCTGTGGAATCTGAGAGCAGATATTTCGGATCCCTTTGAAGAGTATGGGGCCAAAGGAAATATCCACCGATAACAAAGAGAAAGAAGCTTTCTGAGAAACTTCTTTGTGTTCTGTGAAATCATCTCACAGAGTAACAGCATTCCCGTCAAAAAGCCTTTCGCTAACACAGTTCGTGGGGAATTGGCAAAGTTATATATGGAAGCCCGTAGAGGGCTATGGTGAAAAAGGAAATAACCTCCGATGAAATCTGGAAAGAAGCTTACGAAGAAACTGCTTCGTGTTCTGTTAATTCATCTCACAGAGTTACATCTGTATTTCGTGGATCTCCTTGCTAGCCTTATTTCTGTTGAATCTGACAACAGATATTTCAGATCCCTTTGAAGACTATAGGGCCAAAGGAAATATCCTCCGATAACAGAGAGAAAGAAGCTTTCTCGGAAACTTCTTTGTGTTCTATGAAATCATCTCACAGAGTTGCATCTTTCCCCTCAAGAAGCCTTTCACTAAGACAGTTCTTTTGGAATTGGCCAAGTGATATTTGGAAGCCCATAGAGGGCAATGGTGAAAAAGGAAATATCCTCAGATGAAATCTGGAAAGAAGGTTTCTGAGAAACTGCTTAGTGTTCTGTTAATTCATCTAACAGAGTTACATCTGTATTTCGTGGATCCCATTGCTAGCCTTATTTCTGCGGAATCTGAGAACAGATATTTCCGATCCCTTTGAAGACTATAGGGCTAAAGGAAATAACCTCCGATAACAGAGAGAAAGAGTCTTTCTGCGAAACTTCTTTGTGTTCTGTGAAATCATCTCACAGAGTTACAGCTTTCCCGTCAAGAAGCCTTTCGCTAAGACAGTGCTTGTGGAAGTGGCAAAGTGATATTTGGAAGCCCATAGAGGGCTATGGTGAAAAAGGAAATATCCTCAGATGAAATCTGGAAAGAAGCTTTCTGAGAAACTGCTCTGTGATGAGTGACTTCCACTCACAGAGTTATATCTGTATTTCGTGGATCTCTTTGCTAGCCATATTTCCGTGGAATCTGAGAGCAGATATTTCGGATCCCTTTGAAGACTATAGGGCCAAAGAAATTATCCACCGATAACAAAGAGAAAGAAGCTTTCTGAGAAACTTCTTTGTGTTCTGTGAAATCATCTCACAGAGTTACAGCATTCCCGTCAAAAAGGCTTTCGCTAAGACAGTTCTTATGGAATTTTCAAAGTGATATATGGAAGCCTGTAGAGGGCTATGGTGAAAAAGGAAATAACCTCCGATGAATTCTGGAAAGAAGCTTTCGAAGAAACTGCTTAGTGTTCTGTTAATTCATCTCACAGAGTTACATCTGTATTTCGTGGATCTCTTTGGTAGCCTTATTTCTGTGGAATCTGAGAACAGATATTTCGGATCCCTTCGAAGACTATAGGGCTAAAGGAAATATGCTCCGATAACAAAGAGAAAGAAGCTTTCTGAGAGACTTCTTTGTGTTCTGTGAAATCATCTCACAGAGTTACAGCTTTCCCCTCAAGAAGCCTTTCGCTAAGACAGTTCTTGTGGAATTGGCAAAGTGATATTTGGAAGCCCCTAGAGGGCAATGGTGAAAAATAAAATATCCGCAGATGAAATCTGGAAAGAAGATTTCTGAGAAACTGCTCTGTGATGATTGACTTCCACTCACTGATTTACATCTGTATTTCGTGGATCTCTTTGCTAGCCTTATTTCTGTGGAATCTGAGAACAGATATTTCGGATCCCTTTGAAGACTATAGGGTTAAAGGAAATATCCAGAGATAGCAAAGAGAAAGAAGCTTTCTGAGAATATTCTTTGTGTCCTGTGAAATTATCTCACAGAGTTACAGCTCTCGCCTCAAGAAGATTTCTATAACACAGTTCTTGTGGAATTGCAAAGTGATATTTGGAAGCCCATAGAGGGCTATGGTGAAAAAGGAAATATCCTCAGATGAAATATGGAAAGAAGCTTTCTGAGAAACTGCTTAGTGTTCTGTTCATTCATCTCACAGAGTTACACCTGCATTTCGTGGATCTTCTTGCTAGCCTTATTTCTCTGGAATCTGAGAACAGATATTTCGGATCCCTTTGAAGACTATGGGGCCAAAGGAAATATCCTCCGATAAAAAAGAGAAGGAAGCTTTCTGAGAACCTTCTTTGTGTTCTGTGAAATCATCTCACAGAGTAACAGGTTTCCCCTCAAGAAGCCTTTCGCTAAGACAGTTCTTGTGGAATTGGCAAAGTGATATTTGGAAGCCCATAGAGGGTTATGGTGAAAAAGGAAATATCCTCAGATGAAATCTGGAAAGAAGGTTTCTGAGAAACTGCTTAGTGTTCTGTTAATTCATCTCACAGAGTTACATCTGTATTTCCTGCGTCCCTTTGCTAGCCTTCTTTCTGTGGAATCTGAGAACAGATACTTCGGATCCGTTTGAACACTATAGGGCCAAAGGAAATATCCTCCGATAACAAAGAGAAAGAAGCTTTCTGAGAAACTTCTTTGTGTTCTGTGAAATCATCTCTCAGAGTTACAGCTTTCCCGTCATTAAGTCTTTCGCTGAGACAGTTCTTGTGGAAATGGCAAAGTGATATTTGGAAGCCCATAGAGGGGAATGGTGAAAAAGGAAATATCCACAGATGAAATCTGGAAAGAAGGTTTCTGAGAAACTGCTTAGTGTTCTGTTAATTCATCTCATAGAATTACATCTGTATTTCGTGGATCTCTTTGCTAGCCTTATTTCTGTGGAATCTGAGAACAGATATTTTGGATCACTTTGAAGACTATAGGGCCAAAGGAAATATCCTCCGATAACAAAGAGAAAGATGCTTTCTGAGAAACAACTTTGTGTTCTGTGAAATCATCTCACAGAGTTACAGCTTTCCCGTCTAGAAGCCTTTCGCTAAGACAGTTCTTGTGGAATTGGCAAAGTGATATTTGGAAGCCCATAGAGGGCTATGGCGAAAAAGGAAATATCCTCAGATGAAATTTGGAAATAAGCTTTCTGAGAAACTGCTCTGTGATGAGTGACTTCCACTCACAGAGTTACATCTGTATTTCGTGGATCTCTTTGCTAGCCTTATTTCTGTGGAATCTCAGAACAGATATTTCGGATCCATTTGAAGACTATAGGGCCAAAGGGAATATCCTCTGATAGCAAAGAGAAAGAATCTTTCTGAGAAACTTCTTTCTGTTCTGTGAAATCATCTCACACAGTTACAGCTCTCCCCTCAAGAAGCTTTTGGCGAAGACAGTTCTTGTGGAATTGGCAAAGTGATATTTGGACGCCCCTAGAGGGCTATGGTGAAAAAGGAAATATCCTCAGATGAAATCTGGAAAGAAGCTTTCTGAGAAACTGCTTAGTGTTCTGTTCATTCATCTCACAGAGTTACATCTGTATTTCGTGGATCTCTTTGCTAGCCTTATTTCTGTGGCATCTCAGAACAGATATTTTGGATCCCTTTGAAGACTAAAGGGCCAAAGGAAATATCCTCCGATAACACAGAGAAAGAAGCTTTCTGAGAAACTTCTTTGTGTTCTGTGAAATCATCTCACAGAGTTACACCTCTCCCCTCAAGAAGCTTTTGACTAAGACAGTTCTAGTGGAAATTGCAAAGTGATATTTGGAATCCCATAGAGGGCTATGGTGAAAAAGGAAATATCCTCTGATGAAATCTGGAAAGAAGCTTTCTGAGAAACTGGTTATTGTCCTGTTAATTCATCTCACAGAGTTATATCTGTATTTCATGGATCTTCTTGCTAGCCTTATTTCTGTGGAATCTGAGAACAGATATTTCGGATCCCTTTGAAGACTATAGGGCCTAAGGAAATATCCTCCGATAACAGAGAGAAAGAGGCTTTCTGAGAAACTTCTTTGTGTTCTGTGAAATCATCTCACAGAGTTACAGCTTTCCCCTCAAGAAGCCTTTCGCTAAGACAGTTCTTGTGGAACTGGCAAAGTGATATTTGGAAGCCCATAGAGGGCTATGGTGAAAAAGGAAATATGCTCAGAAGAAATCTGGAAAGAAGCTTTCTTAGAAACTGCTCTGTGATGAGTGATTTCCACTCACAGAGTTACATCTGTATTTCGTGGATCTCTTTGCTAGCCATATTTCTGTGGAATCTGAGAGCAGATATTTCGGATCCCTTTGAAGAGTATAGGGCCAAAGGAAATATCCACCGATAACAAAGAGAAAGAAGCTTTCTGAGAAACTTCTTTGTGTTCTGTGAAATCATCTCACAGAGTTACAGCATTCCCGTCAAAAAGCCTTTCGCTAAGACAGTTCGTGGGGAATTGGCAAAGTTATATATGGAAGCCCGTAGAGGGCAATGGTGAAAAAGGAAATAACCTCCGATGAAATCTGGAAAGAAGCTTTCGAAGAAACTGCTTCGTGTTCTGTTAATTCATCTCACAGAGATACATCTGTATTTCGTGGATCTCCTTGCTAGCCTTATTTCTGTTGAATCTGACAACAGATATTTCGGATCCCTTTGAAGACTATAGTGCCAAAGGAAATATCCTCCGATAACAGAGAGAAAGAAGCTTTCTCGGAAACTTCTTTGTGTTCTGTGAAATCATCTCACAGAGTTGCATCTTTCCCCTCAAGAAGCCTTTCGCTAAGACAGTTCTTGTGGAATTGGCCAAGTGATATTTGGAAGCCCATAGAGGGCAATGGTGAAAAAGTAAATATCCTCAGATGAAATCTGGAAAGAAGCTTTCTGAGAAACTACTTAGTGTTCTGTTAATTCATCTCACAGAGTTACATCTGTATTTCGTGGATCTTCTTGGTAGCCTTATTTCTCTGGAATCTGAGTACCGATATTTCGGATCCCTTTGAAGACTACAGGGCCAAAGGAAATATCCTCCGATAAGAAAGAGAAAGAAGCTTTCTGAGAACCTTCTTTGTGTTCTGTGAAATTATGGCACAGACTTACAGCTTTCCCGTGAAGAAGCCTTTCCCTAAGACCGTTCTTGTGGAATTGGCAAAGTGATATTTGTAAGCCCATAGAGGTCTATGGTGAAAAAGGAAATATCCTCAGAAGAAATCTGGAAAGAAGGTTTCTGAGAAACTGCTTAGTGTTCTGTTCATTCATCTCACAGTGTTACATCTGTATTTCGTGGATCTGCTTGCTAGCCTTATTTCTGTGGAATGTGAGAACAGATATTTCGGATCCCTTTGAAGACTATAGGGCCAAAGGAAATATCCTCCGATAACAAAGAGCAAGAAGCTTTCTGAGAAACTTCTTTGTGTTCTGTGAAATCATCTCACCGAGATACACCTTTCCCCTCAAGAAGCCTTTCACTAAGACAGTTCTTGTGAAATTGGCAAAGTGATATTTCGAAGCCCATAGAGTGCACAGGTGAAAAAGGAAATACCCTCAGATGAAATTTGGAAAGAATCCTTCTGAGAAACTGCTTAGTGTTCTGTTAATTCATCTCATAGAGTTACATCTGTATTTCGTGGATCTCTTTGCTAGCCTTATTTCTGTGGAATCTGAGAACAGATATTTCGGATTCCTTTGAAGACTATACGGCCAAAGGAAATATCCTCCGATAACAAAGAGAAAGAAGCTTTCTGAGTAACTTCTTTGTGTTCTGTGAAATCATCTCACAGAGTTACAGCTTTCTCGTCAAGAAGCCTTTCGCTAAGACAGTTCTTGTGGAATTGGCAAATTGATATTTGGAAGCCCATAGAGGGCTATGGTGAAACAGGAAATATCCTCAGATGAAATCTGGAAAGAAGCTTTCTGAGAAACTGCTCTGTGATGAGTGACTTTCACTCAAATAGTTACATCTGTATTTCGTGGATCTCTTTGCTAGCCTTGTTTCTGTGGAATCTGAGAACAGATATTTCGGATCCCTTTGAAGACTATTGGGCCAAAGGAAATATCCTCCGATAACAAAGAGAAAGAAGGTTTCTGAGAAACCTCTTTGTGTTCTGTGAAATCATCTCACAGAGTTACACCTTTCCCGTCAAGAAGCGTTTCGCTTAGACAGTTCTTGTGGAATTGGCGAAGTGATATTTGGAAGCCCATAGAGGGCTATGGTGAAGAAGGAAATATCCTCAGATGAAATCTGGAAAGAAGCTTTCTGAGAAACTGCTCTGTGATGTGTGACTTCCACTCAAAGAGTTACATCTGTATTTCGTGGATCTCTTTGCTAGGCTTATTTCTGTGGAATCTAAGAACAGATACTTCGGAACCCTTTGAAGACTATAGGGCCAAAGGAAATATCCTCCGTTAACAAAGATAAAGAAGCTTTGTGAGAAACTTCATTGAGTTTTGTAAAATCACGTCACAGAGTTACAGCTTTCCCGTAAGAAAGCCTTTCGCTAAGACAATTCTTGTGGAATTGGCAAAGTGATATTTGGAAGCCAATAGAGCGCTATGGTGAAAAAGGAAATATCCTCAGATGAAATCTGGAAAGAAGCTTTCCGAGAAAGTGCTTAGTGTTCTCTAAATTCATCTCACAAAGTTACATCTGTATTTCGTGGATCTTCTTGCTAGCCTTTTTTCTCTGGATTCTGAGAACAGATATTTCGGATCCCTTTGAAGACTATAGGGCCAAAGGAAATATCCTCCGACAACAAAGAGAAGGAAGCTTTCTTAGAAACTTCTTTGTGTTCTGTGAAATCATCTCACAGAGTTACAGATTTCCCCACAAGAAGCCTTTCGCTAAGACAGTTCTTGTGGAATTGGCCAAGTGATATTTGGAAGCCCATAGAGGGCTATGGTGAAAAAGGAAATATGCTCAGATGAAATGTGGAAAGAAGCTTTCTGTGAAAATGCTCTGTGATGTGTGACTTCCACTCACAGAGTTACACCTGTATTTCGTGGATCTTCTTGCTAGCCTTATTACTTTGGAATCTGAGAACAGATATTTCGGATCCCTTTGAAGACTATAGGGGCAAAGGAAATATCCTCCGATAAGAAAGAGAAAGAAGCTTTTTGAAAAACTTCTTTGTGTTCTGTGAAATCATCTCACAGAGTTACAGCTCTCCCCTCAAGAAGCTTTTGGCTAAGACAGTTCTTGTGGAATTGGCAAAGTGATATTTCGAAGCCCATAGAGGGCTATGGTGAAAAAGGAAATATCCTCAGATGAAATCTGGAAATAAGCTTTGTGAGAAACTGCTTAGTGTTCTGTAAATTCATCTCACAGAGTTACATCTCTATTACGTGGATCTCTTTGGTAGCCTTATTTCTGTGGAATCTGAGAACAGATACTTCGGATCCCTTTGAAGACTATAGGGCCAAAGGAAATATCCTCCGATAACAAAGAGAAAGAAGCTTTCTGAGAAACTTCTTTGTGTTCTGTGAAATCATCTCACAGAGTTACAGCTTTCCCGTCAAGAAGATTTTGGCTAAGACAGTTCTTGTGGAATTGGCAAAGCGATATCTGGAAGCCCATAGAGGGCAATGGTGAAAAAGGAAATATGCTCAGATGAAATCTGGAAAGAAGACTTCTAAGAAACTGCTCTGTGATGTGTCACTTCCACTCACAGAGTTACATCTGTATTTCGTGGATCTCCTTGCTAGCCTTATTTCTGTGGAATATCAGAGCAGATATTTCGGATCCCTTTGAAGAGTATAGGGCAAAAAGAAATATCCTCCGATAACAAAGAGAAAGAAGCTTTCTGAGAAACTTCTTTGTGTTCTCTGAAATCATCTCACAGAGTTACAGCTTTCCCGTCCGGAAACCTTTCGCTAAGACAGTTCTTGTGGAATTGGCAAAGTGATATTTGGAAGCCCATAGAGTGCTATGGTGAAAAAGGAAATATCCTCACATGAAATCTCGAAAGAAGCTTTCTGAGAAAATGCTCTGTGATGTCTGACTTCCACTCAAGAGTTACATCTGCATTTCTTGGTTCTCTTTGCTAGCCTTATTTCTGTGGAATCTGAGAACTGATATTTCGGATCCCTTTGAAGTCCATAGGGCCATAGGAAATATCCTCCGATACCAAAGAGAAAGAAGATTTCTGAGAAACTCCGTTGTGTTCTGTGAAATCATCTCACAGAGTTACAGCGTTCCCCTCAAGAAG
The DNA here is from genome assembly GCF_003255815.1 of Theropithecus gelada. Lineage (NCBI taxonomy): Eukaryota > Metazoa > Chordata > Mammalia > Primates > Cercopithecidae > Theropithecus > Theropithecus gelada. The sequence goes on along the minus strand of NC_037676.1, from coordinate 45,033,021 downwards.
CTTTACGCTAAGACAGTTCTTGTGGAATTGGCAAACTGATATTTGGAAGCCAATAGAGGGCTCTGGTGAAAAAGGAAATATCCTCAGATGAAATCTGGAAAGAAGCTTTCTGAGAAAGTGCTTAGTGTTCTGTTAATTCATCTCACAGAGTTACATCTGTATTTCGTGGATCTTCTTGCTAGCCTTTTTTCTCTGGATTCTGAGAACAGATATTTCGGATCCCTCTTAAGACTATAGGGCCAAAGGAAATATCCTCCGATAACAAAGAGAAAGAAGCTTTCTGAGAAACTTCTTTGTGTTCTGTGAAATCATCTCTCAGATTACAGCTTTCCCGTCAAGAAGCCTTTCGCTAAGACAGTTCTTCTGGAATTGGCAAAGTGATATTTGGAAGCCCATAGCGGGCTATGGTGAAAAAGGAAATATCCTCAGATGAAATCTGGAAAGAAGCTTTCTGAGAAACTGCTTAGTGTTCTGCTAATTCATCTCAGATAGCTCCATCTGTATTTCGTGGATCTCTTTCCTAGCCTTATTTCTGTGGAATCTGAGAACAGATATTTCGGATCCCTTTGAAGACTATAGGGCTAAAGGAAATATCCTCTGATAACAAAGAGAATAAAGCTTTCTGAGAAACTTCTTTGTGTTCTGTGAAATCATCTCACAGAGTTACAGCTTTCACCTCAAGAAGCCTTTCGCTTAGACAGTTATTTTGGAATTGGCAAAGTGATATTTGGAATCCCATAGAGGGCTATGGTGAAGAAGGAAATATCCTCAGATGAAATCTGGAAAGAAACTCTCTGAGAAACTGCTTAGTGTTCTGTTAATTCATCTCACAGAGTTACGTTTGTATTACGTAGATCACTTTGGTTCCCTTATTTCTGTGGAATCTGAGAACAGATACTTCGGATCCCTTTGAAGACTGTAGGGCCAAAGGAAATATCCTCCGATAACAAAGAGAAAGAAGGTTTCGGAGAAACTTCTTTGTGTTCTGTGAAATCATCTCACAGAGTTACAGCTTTCCCGTCTGGAAGCCTTTCGCTAAGGCAGTTCTTGTGGAATCGGCAAAGTGATATTTGCAAGCCCATATAGGGCTATGGTGAAAAAGGAAATATCCTCAGATGAAATCTGGAAAGAAGCTTTCTCAGAAACTGCTCTGTGATGAGTGACTTCCACTCACAGAGTTACA
>NC_037676.1:45014583-45031740 GCF_003255815.1 Theropithecus gelada | reverse complement strand
TGGTCCTATAGTCTTCAAAGGGATTCGAAATATCTGTTCTCAGATTCCACAGAAATAAGGCTAGCAAAGAGATCCACGAAATACAGATGTAAGTCTGTGAGATGAATTAACAGAACACTAAGCAGTTTCTCAGAAAGCTTCTTTCCAGATTTCATCTGAGGATGTTTCCTTTTTCACTGTAGCCCTCCATGGGCTTCCAAATATCACTTTGCGAATTCCACAAGAACTGTCTTAGCGAAAGGCTTCTTGACGTGAAAGCTGTAACTCTGTGAGAAGATTTCACAGAACACAAAGAAGTTTCTCAGAAAGCTTCTTTCTCTTTGTTATCGGAGGATATTTCCTTTGGCCCTATAGTCATCAATGGGATCCGAAATATCTGTTCTCAGATTCCACAGAAATAAGGCTAAGAAAGAGAACCACGAAATACAGATGTAACTCTGTGAGTGGAAGTCACACATCACCGAGCACTTTCTCAGAAATCTTCTTTCCAGATTTCATCTGAGGATATTTCCTTTTTCACCATAGCCCTCTATGGGCTTCTAAATATCACTTTCCCAGTTCCACAAGAACTGTCTTAGCGAAAGGCTTCTTGAAGGGAAAGCTGTAACTCAGTGAGATGATTTCACAGAACACAAAGTAGTTTCTCCGAAAGTTTCTTTCTCTTTGTTATCCGGGGATATTTCCTTTGGCCCTATAGTCTTCAAAGGGATCAGAAATATCTGTTCTCAGATTCCACAGAAATAAGGCTAGCAAGGAGATCCACGAAATACAGATGTAACTCTGTGATTGGAAGTCACACATCACAGAGCTGTTTCTCAGAAAACTTCTTTCCAGATTTCATCTGAGGATATTTCCTTTTTCAACGTAACCCTCTATGAGCTTCCAAATATCACTTTGCATATTCCACAAGAACTGTCTTAGTGAAAGGCTTCCTGACGGGAAAGCTGTAACTCTGTGACATGATTTCACAGAACACAAAGAAGTTTCTCAGAAAGCTTCTTTCTCTTTGTTATCGGAGGATATTTCCTATGGCCCTATAGTCTTCAAAGGGATCCGAAATATCTGTTCTCAGATTCCACAGAGATAAGGCTAGCAAAGATATCCACGAAATACAGATGTCACTCTGTGAGATGAATTAACACAACACTAAGCAGTTTCTCAGAAAGCTTCTTTCCATATTTCATGTGATTATATTTCCTTTTTCACCGTAGCCCTCTAAGGGCTTCCAAATATCACTTTGCCAATTCCACAAGAACTGTCTTAGCGAAAGGCTTCTTGAGGGCAAAGCTGTAACTCTGTGAGATGATTTCACAGATCACAAAGAAGTTTCTCAGAAACCATCTTTCTCTTTGTTATCGGAGGATATTTCCATTGGCCCTGTAGTCTTCAAAGGGATCCGAAATATCTGTTCTCAGATTCCACAGAAATAAGGCTAGCAAAGGGATCCATGAAATACAGATGTAACTCTGTGAGATGAATTAACAGAACACTAAGCAGATTCTCAGAAAGCTTCTTTCCAAATTTCATCTGAGGCTATTTCCTTTTTCACCATAGCCCTCTATGGGCTTCCAGATATCACTTTGCCAATTCCACAAGAACTGTCTTCGTGAAAGGCTTCTTGACGGGAAAGCTGTAACTCTGTGAGTAGATTTCACAGAACACAAAGCAGTTTCTCAGAAAGCTTCTTTCTCTTTGTTATCGGAGGATATTTCCTTTGGCCCTATAGTCTTCAAAGGGATCCGAAATATCTGTTCTCAGATTCAACAGAAATAAGGCTAGCAAGGAGATCCACGAAATACAGATGTAACTCTGTGAGATGAATTAACAGAACACTAAGCAGTTTCTAATAAAGCTCCTTTCCAGATTTCATATGAGGATATTTCCTTTTTCACCATAGCCCTCTATGGGCTTCCAAATATCACTTTGCCAATTCCACAAGAACTGTCTTAGAGAAAGGCCTCTTCAGGGGAAAGCTGTAACTCTGTGAGATGATTTCACGGAACACAAAGAAGTTTCTCAGAAAGCTTCTTTCTCTTTCTTATCCGGGGATATTTCCTTTGCCCTATAGTCTTCAAAGGGATCCGAAATATCTGTTCTCCGATTCCACAGAAATAAGCCTAGGAAAGAGATCCACGAAATACACATGTAACTATGTGAGTGGAAATCACACATCACAGAGCAGTTTCTCAGAAAGCTTCTTTCCAGATTTCATCTGGGGATATTTCCTTTTTCACCATATCCCTCTATGGGATTCCAAATATCACTTTGCAAATTCCACAAGAACTGTCTGAGCGAATGGCTTCTGGAGGGGAAAGCTGTGACTCTGTGAGATGATTTCACAGAACACAAAGTAGTTTCTCAGAAATCATCTTTCTCTTTGTTATTGGAGGATATTTCCTTTGGCCCTATAGTCTTCAAAGGGATCCGAAATATCTGTTCTCAGTTTCCACAGAAATAAGGCTAGCAAAGAGATCCACGAAATACAGATGGAACTCTGTGAGTGGAAGTCACACCTCAAAGAGCAGTTTCTCAGAAAGCTTCTTTCCAGATTTCATCTGAGGATATTTCCTTTTTCACCGTAGCCCCCTATGGGCTTCCAAATATCACTTTCCCAATTCCACAAGAACTGTCTCAGCGAAAGGCTAATTTAGGGGAAAGCTGTAACTCTGTGAGATGATTTCACAGAACACAAAGGAGTTTCTCAGAAAGCTTCTATCTCTTTGATATCGGAGGATATTTCCTTTGGCCTTATAGTCTTCAAAGGGATCCGAAATATCTGTTCTCAGATTCCACAGAAATAAGGCTAGCAAAGAGATCCACGAAATACAGATGTTACTCTCTGAGATGAATTAACAAAATACTAAGCAGTTTCTCAGAAATCTTCTTTCCCGATTTCACTGAGGATATTTCCTTTTTCAACTTAGCCCTCTATGGGCTTCCAAATATCACATTGCCAATTCCACAAGAACTGTCTTATCGAAAGTCTTCTTGAGGGGAAAGCTGTACATCTGTGAGATGATTTCACAGAACACTAAGAAGTTTCTCAGAAAGTGTCTTTCTCTTTGTTGTGAGAGGATATTTCCTTTGGCCCTATAATCTTCAAAGAGATCTGAAATATCTGTGCTCAGACTCCACAGAAATTAGGTTAGCAAAGAGATACACGAAATACAGATGTAAACCTGTGAGATGAATTAACAGAACACTAAGCAGTTTCTCAGAAAGCTTCTTTAAAGATTTCATCTGAGGATATTTCCTTTTTCACCATAGCCCTCTATGGGCTTCCAAATATCACTTTGCCAATTCTGCAAGCACTGTCTTAGCGAAAGGTCTCTTGAGGGGAAAGCTGTAACTCTGTGAGATGATTTCACAGAACACAAAGAAGTTCCTCAGAAAGCTTCTTTCTCTTTGTTAACGGAGGGTATTTCCTTCGGCCCTATAGTCTTCAAACGGATCCGAAATATCTGTTCTGAGATTCCACAGAAATAAAGCTAGCAAAGAGATCCACGAAATACAGATGTACCTCTCTGAGTGGAAGTCACACATCACAGAGCAGTTTCTCAGAAACCTTCTTTCCAGATTTCATCTGAGGATATTTCCTTTTTCACCATAGCCTTCTATTGGCTTCCAAATATGACTTTACCAATTGCACAAGAACTGTCTTAGCGAAAGGCTTCTTGACGGGAAAGGTGTAACTCTGTGAGATGATTTCACAGAATACAAAGAAGTCTCTCAGAAAGCTTCTTTCTCTTTGTTATCAGAGGATATTTCCTCTGGCCCTATAGTCTTCAAAGGGATCCGAAATATCTGTTCTCAGATTTCACAGAAAAAGGCTAGCAAATAGATCCACCAAATACAGATGTAACTATGTGAGTGGAAGTCGCACATCACAGAGCAGTTTCTCAGAAAGCTTCCTTCCAGATTTCATCTGAGGACATTTCCTTTTTCACCATAGCCCTCTAAGGGCTTCCAAATATCACTTTTCCAATTCCACAAGAACTGTCTTAGCGAAAGGCTTCTCGAGGGGAAACCTGTAACTCGGTGAGACGATTTCACGGAACACAAAGAATATTATGAAAGCTTCTTTCTCTTTGTTATCTTAGGATATTTTATTTGGCCCTATATTCTTCCACGTGATCCGAAATATCTGTTCTCAGATTCCACAGAAATAAGGCTAGCAAGGAGATCCACGAAATACCGATGTAATTCTGTGAGTGGAAGTCACACATTACAGAGCAGTTTCTCAGAAAGCTTCTTTCCAGATTTCATCTGAGGATATTTCCTTTTTCACCATAGCCCTGCAAGGGCTTCCAAATATCACTTTGCCAATTCCACAAGAACTGTCTTAGCGAAAGGCTTCTTGAGGGGAAAGCTGTAACTCTGTGACATGATTTCACAAGACACGCAGAAGTTTCTCAGAAATCTTGTTTGTCTTTTTTATCGGAGGATATTTCCTTTGGCCCTATAGTCTTCAAAGGGATCCGAAATATCTGTTCTCAGATTCCACAGATATAAGGCGAGCAAAGACATCCATGAAATACAGATGTAACTCTGTGAGATGAATTAACAGAACACTAAGCAGTTTCTCAGAAAGCTACATTCCAGATTTCATCAGAGGATATTTCCTTTTTCACCATAGCCCTCTTTTGGCTTCCAAATATCTCATTGCTAATTCCCCAAGAACTGTCTTAGCGAAAGGCTTCTTGACGGGAAAGCGGTAACTCTGTGAGATGATTTCACAGAACACAAAGAAGTTTCCCAGAAAGCTTCTTTCTCTTTGTTATCAAAGGATATTTCCTTTGGCGCTATAGTCTTCAAAGGGATCCGAAATATCTGTTCTCAGATTACACAGAAATAAGGATAGCAAAGAGATCCACGAAATACAGATGTAACTCTGTGAGATGAATTTACAGAACACGAAGCAGTTTGTCAGAAAGCTTCTTTCCTGATTTGATCTGAGGATATTTCCTTTTTCACCTTAGTACCCTATGGGCTTCTAAATATCTCTTTGCCAATTCCACAAGAACTGTCTTAGCGAAAGGCTTCTTGAGGGGAGAGCTGTAACTCTGTGAGATGATTTCAGAGAACACAAAGAAGTTTCTCAGACAGCTTCTTTCTCTTTGTTATCAGAGGACACTTCCTTTGGCCCTATAGTGATCAAAGGGATCCGAAATATCTGTTCTCAGATTCCACAGAAATAAGGATAGAAAGGAGATCCACGAAATACCGATGTAACTCTGTGAGTGGAAGTCACACATTACAGAGCAGTTTCTCAGAAAGCTTCTTTCCAGATTTCATCTGAGGATATTTCCTTTTTCACCTTAGTACTCTATGGGCTTCCAAATATCACTTTGCCAATTCCACAACAACTGTCTTAGCGAAAGGCTTCTTGAGGGGAGAGCTGTAACTCTGTGAGATGATTTCACAGAACACAAAGAAGTTTCTCAGAAAGCTTCTTACTCTTTCTTATTGGAGGATATTTCCTATGGCCTATATTCTTCAAAGGGATCCGAAATATCTGTTCTCAGATTCCAAAGAAATGAGGCTCGCGAAGAGATCCACGAAATACAGATGAAACTCTGTGAGTGGAAGTCACACATTACAGAGCAGTTTCTCAGAAAGCTTCTTTCCAGATTTCATCTGAGGATATTTCCTTTTTCACCATAGCCCTCTAAGGGCTTCCAAATATCACTTTGCCATTTCCCCAACAACTGTCTTAGCGAAAGGCTTCTTGAGGGGAAAGGTGAAACTCTCTGAGATGATTTCACAGAACACAAAGAGGTTTCTCAGAAAGCTTCTTTCTCTTTGTTATTGGAGCATATTTCCTTTGGCCCTATAGTCTTCCAAGGGATCCGAAATATCTGCTCTCACATTCCACAGAAATAAGACTAGCAAAGAGATCCACGAAATACTGATGTACCTCTGTGAGATGAATTTACAGAACACTAAGCAGTTTCTGAGAAAGCTTATTTCCAGATTTCATCTGAGGATATTTCCTTTTTCACCGTAGCCCTCTCTGGGCTTCCAAATATCACTTTGACAATTCCACAAGACCTGTTTTAGCGAAAGACTTGTAGAGGGGAAACTGTAACTCTCTGAGATGATTTCACAGAACACAAAGTTGTTTCTCAGAAAGCTTCTTTCTCTTTGTTATCGGAGGATATTTCCTTTGGCCCTATAGTCTTCAAAGGGATCCGAAATATCTGTTCTCATATTCCACAGAAATAAGGCTAGCAAAGAGATGCACGAAATACAGATGTAACTCTGTGAGATGAATTAACGGAACACTAAGCAGTTTCCCAGAAAGCTTTTTTCCAGATGTCATCTGAGGATATTTCCTTTTTCACCATAGCCCTCTCTGGGCTTCCAAATATCACATTGCCAATTCCACAAGAACTGTCTTAGCGAAAGGTTTCTTGAGGGGAAAGTTGTAACTCTGTGAGATGATTTCACAGAACACAAAGAAGTTTCTCAGAAAGCTTCTTTCTCTTTGTTATCGGAGAATATTTCCTTTGGCCCTATAGTCTTCAAAGGGATCCCATATATCTGTTCTCAGATTCCACAGAAATAAGGCTAGCAAAGAGATCCACGAAATACAGATGTACCTCTGTGACATGAATTAAGAGAATACTAAGGAGTTTCTCAGAAAGCTTCTTTCCTGATTTAATCTGAGGATATTCCCTTTTTCAACATTGCCCTGTATGGGCTGCCATATATCACTTTGCCTATTCCACAAGAACTGTCTTAGCGAAAGGCTTCTTGAGGTGAAAGCTGTAACTCTGTGAGATGATTTCACAGAACACAAAGAAGTTTCTCAGAAAGCTTCTTTCTCTTTGTTATCGCAGGATATTTCCTTGGGCCCTGTACTCTTCAAAGGGATCTGAAATATCAGTTCTCAGATTCCACAGAAATAAGGCGAGCACACAGATCCACGAAATACAGATGTAACTCTGTGAGTAGAAGTCACACATCACAGAGCAGTTTCTCACAAAGCTTCTTTCTAGATTTCATCTGAGGATATTTCCTTTTTCACCATAGCCCTCTATGGGCTTGCAAATATCACTTTGCCAATTCCACAAGAACTGTCTTAGCGAAAGGCTTCTTGAGGGGAAAGCTGTAACTCTGTGAGATGATTTCACAGAACACAAGGAAGTTTCTCAGAAATCTTCTTTCTCTTTGTTATCGGAGGATATTTCCTTTAGCTCTATAGTCTTCAAAGGGATCCAAAATATCTGTTCTCAGAGTCCACAGAAATAAGGCTAGCCAATAAGTAAACGAAATACAGATGTAACACTGTGAGTGGAAGTCACCCATCACAGAGCAGTTTCTCAGAAAGCTTCTTTCCAGATTTCATCTGAGGATATTTCCTTTTTCACCATAGCCCTCTATGGGCTTCCAAATATCACTTTGCCAATTCCACAAGAACTGTCTTAGCGAAAGGCTTCTTGACGGGAAATCTGTAACTCTGTGAGATGATTTCACAAAACACAAAGACGTTTCTCAGAAAGGTTCTTTCTCTTTGTTATTGGAGGATATTTCCTTTGGCCCTATAGTCTTCAAAGGGATCCGAAATATCTGTTCTCAGATTCCACAGAAATAAGGCTAGCAAAGAGATCCACGACATACAGATGTAACTGTGTAAGATGAATTAACAGAACACTAAGCAGTTTCTCAGGAATCTTCTTTCCAGATTTCATCTGAGGATATTTCCTTTCTCACCATAGCCCTCTATGGGCTTCCAATTATCACTTTGCGAATTCCACAAGAACTGTCTTAGTGAAAAGCTTCTTGAGGGGAAAGCTGTAACTCTGTGAGATGATTTCACAGAACACACAGAAGTTTCTCAGAATGCTTCTTTGTCTTTGTTGTGGGATGATATTTCCTTTGGCCCTATAGTCTTCAAAGGGAACCGAAATATCTGTTCTCATATTCCACAGATATAAGGCGAGCAAAGAGATCCATGAAATACAGATTTGACTCTGTGAGATGAATTAACAGAACACTAAGCAGTTTCTCAGAAAGCTACTTTCCAGATTTCATCAGAGGATATTTCCTTTTTCACCATAGCCCTCTATGGGCTTCAGAATATGTCATTGCCAATTCCACAAGAACTGTCTTAGCGAAAGGCTTCTTGACGGGAAAGCTCTAACTCTGTGAGAAGATTTCACAGAACACAAAGAAGTTTCTCAGAAAGCTTCCTTCTCTTTGTTATCGGAGGATATTTCCTTTGGCCCTATAGTCTTCAAAGGGAACTGAAATATCTGTTCTCACATTCCACAGAAATAAGGCTAGCAAAGAGATCCACGAAATACAGGTGTAACTCTGTGAGATGAATTAACAGAACACTAAGCAGATTCTCAGGAATCTTCTTTCCAGATTTCATCTGAGGATATTTCCTTTTTCACCATAGCCCTCTATGGGCTTCCCAATATCACTTTGCCAATTTCACAAGAACTTTCTTAGCGAAAGGCTTCTTCAGGAGAAAGCTGTAACTCTGTGAGATGATTTCACAAAACACACAGAAGTTTCTCAGAAAGCTTCTTTCTCTTTGTTATCGGAGGACATTTCCTTTGGCCCTATAGTCTTCAAAGGGATCCGAAATATCTGTTCTCAGATTCCACAGATATAAGGCGAGCAAAGAGATCCATGAAATGCAGATGTAACTCTGTGAGATGAATTAACAGAACACTAAGCAGTTTCTCAGAAAGCTACTTTCCAGATTTCATCAGAGGATATTTCCTTTTTCACCATAGACCACTAAGGGCTTCCAAATATGTCATTGCCAATTCCACAAGAACTGTCTTAGCGAAAGGCTTCTTGACGGGAAAGCTGTAACTCTGTGAGATGATTTCACAGAACACAAAGAAGTTGCCCAGAAAGCTTCTTTCTCTTTGTTATCAAAGGATATTTCCTTTGGCGCTATAGTCTTCAAAGGGATCGGAAATATCTGTTCTCAGATTACACAGAAATAAGCCTAGCAAAGAGATCCAGGAAATACAGATGTAACTCTGTGAGATGAATTAACAGAACACGAAGTAGTTTCTAAGAAACCTTCTTTCCTGATTTGATCTGAGGATATTTCCTTTTTCACCTTAGTACTCTATGGGCTTCGAAATATCACTTTGCCAATTCCACAACAACTGTCTTAGCGAAAGGCTTCTAGAGGGGAGAGCTGTAACTCTGTGAGATGATTTCACAGAACACAAAGAAGTTTCTCAGAAAGCTTCTTTCTCTTTCTTATAGGAGGATATTTCCTATGGACTATATTCTTCAAAGGGATCCGAAATATCTGTTCTCAGATTCCACAGAAATAAGGCTCGCGAAGAGATCCACGAAATACAGAGGAAACTCTGTGAGTGGAAGTCACACATTACAGAGCAGTTTCTCAGAAAGCTTCTTTCCAGATTTCATCTGAGGATATTTCCTTTTTCACCATAGCCCTGTAAGGGCTTCCAAATATCACTTTGCGAATTCCACAAGAACGGTCTTAGCGAAAGGCTTCTTGAGGGGAAAGGTGTAACCCTCTGAGATGATTTCACAGAACACAAAGAGGTTTCTCAGAAAGCTTCTTTCTCTTTGTTATTGGAGGATATTTCCTTTGGCCCTATAGTCTTCCAACGGATCTGAAATATCTGTTCTCAGATTCGATAGAAATTAGGCTAGCAAAGAGATACACGAAATACAGGTGTTACTCTGTGGGATGAATTAACAGAACACTAAGCAGTTTCTCACAAAGCTTCTTTCAAGATTTCATCTGAGCATATTTCCTTTTTCACCATAGCCCTCTATGGACTTCCAAATATCTCTTTGCCAATTCCACAGGCACTCTCTTAGCGTAAGGCTTCCTGAGGGGCCAGCTGTAACTCTGTGAGATGATTTCACAGAACACAAAGAAGTTTCTCAGAAAGCTTCTTCCTCTTTGTTATCGGAAGATATTTCCTTTGGCCCTATAGTCTTCAAAGGGATCCGAAATGTCTGTTCTCAGATTCCACAGAATTAAGGCTAGCAAAGAGATCCACGAAATACAGATGTAACTCTGTGAGATGAATTAACAGAACACTAAGCAGTTTCTCAGAAAGCTTCTTTCTAGATTTCATCTTAAGATATTTCCTTTTGCAGCATAGCTACCTATGGGCTTCCAAATATCACTTTGCCAATTCCACAAGAACTGTCTTAGCGAAAGGCTTCTTGAGGGGAAAGCTGTAATTCTGTGAGATGATTTCACAGAACACAAAGAAGTTTCCCAGAGAGCTTCTTTCTCTTTGTTATCAGAGGATATTTCCTTTGCCACTGTAGTCTTCAATGGGATCCGAAATATCTGTCTGCAGATTCCACAGAAATAAGTCTAGCAAAGACATCCAGGAAATACAGATGTAATTCTATGAGTGAAAGTCACATATCACAAAGCAGTTTCTCAGAAAAGTTCTTTCCAGTTTTTCTCTGAGGATATTTTCTTTTTCACCATAGCCCTCTATGGGCTTCCAAATATCACTTTGCAAATTCCACAAGAACAGGCTTAGCGAGCAGCTTCTTGAGGGGAAAGCTGTAACTCTGTGACATGAATTAACAGAACACTAAGCAGTTTCTCAGAAAGCTTCTTTCCAGATTTCATCTGAGGATATTTCCTTTTTCACCATAGCCCTCTATGGACTTCCAAATATCACTTTGAAATTCCACAAATACTGTCTTTGCGAAAGCCTTCTAGAGGGGAAAGCTGTACTCTGTGAGATGACTTCACAGAACACAAGAAGTTTTTCCGAAAGCTTCTTTCTCTTTCTTATCGGAGGATAGTTCCTTTGGCCCTACAGTCTTCAAAGGTATCCAAAATATCTCTCCGCAGATTCCACAGAAATAAAGCTAGCAAAGAGATCCACGAAATTCAGATGTAACTCTGTGAGTGGAAGTCACACATGGCAAAGCAGTTTCTCAGAAAGCTTCTTTCCAATTTTTCTCTGATGATATTTTTTTTTTAACCATAGCCCTCTATGGGCTTCCAATTATCACTTTCCGAATTCCACAAGAACAGGCTTATAGAGCGGATTATTGAGGGGAAAGCTGTAACTCTGTGAGATGAATTAGCAGAACACTAATCAGTTTCTCAGAAAGCTTCTTTCCAGATTTCATCTGAGGATATTTCCTTTTTCAACATTTCCCTCTATGGGCTTCCAAATATCACTTTGCCAAGTCCAGAAGAACTGTCTTAGCGAAAGGCTTCTTGAGGGGAAAGCTGTAACTCTGTGAGATGATTTCCTAGAACACAAAGAAGTTTCTCAGAAAGCTTCTTTCTCTTTGTTATCGGAGGATATTTCCTTTTTCCATACAGTCTTCAAAGGGATCTGAAATATCTGTCCGTAGATGCCACAAAAATAAGGCTAGCCAAGAGATCCACGAAATACAGATGTAACTCTGTGAGTGGAAGTCACACGTCAGAAAGCACTTTCTCAGAAAGCTTCTTTCCAGTTCTTCTCTGAGGATATTTTCTTTTTCACCGTAGCCCTCTATGGTCTTCCAAATATCACTTTACGAATTCCACAAGAACAAGTTTAGCGAGCGGCTTCTTGAGGGGAAAGCTGTAACTCTGTGAGATGAATTAAGAGAACACTAAGCAGTTTCTCAGAAACCTTCTTTCCAGATTTCATCTGAGGATATTTCCTTTTTCTCCATAGCCCTCTATGGGCTTCCAAATATCACTTTGCAAATTCCACAAAAACTGTCTTAGCGAAAGGCTTCTTGAGCTTAAAGCTGTAATTCTGTGAGATGATTTCACAGAACACAAAGAAGTTTCCCAGAGAGCTTCTTTCTCTTTGTTATCAGAGGATATTTCCTTTGGCACTATAGTCTTCAATGGGATCCGAAATATCTGTCCGCAGATTCCACAGAAATAAGGCTAGCAAAGAGATCCAGGAAATACAGATGTAACTCTGTGAGTGGAAGTCACACATCACAAAGCAGTTTCTCAGAAAGTTTCTTTCCAGGTTTCATCTGAGGATACTTCCTTTTTCACCATAGCCCTCTATGGGCTTCCAAATATCACTTTGCCAATTCCACAAGAACTGTCTTAGCAAAAGGCTTCTTGAGGGGAAAACTGTAACTCTGTGAGATGATTTCACAGAACACAAAGAAGTTTCTCAAAGATGGCCGAATAGGAAGAGCTCCAGTCTCCAACCCCCAGCGCGAGCGACACTGAAGACCGGTGATTTCTGCATTTTCAACTGAGGTACTGGGTTCATCTCACTGGGGAGTGCCGGACGATCGGTGCTCGTCAGCTGCTGCAGCCCGACCGGCGAGAGCTGAAGCAGGGCGAGGCATCGCCTCACCTGGGAAGCGTAAGGGGGAAGGGAATCCCCTTTCCTAGCCAGGGGAACTGAGACACACAACACCTGGAAAATCGGGTAACTCGCACCCCAATACTGCGCTTTAAGCAAACAGGCACACCAGGAGATCATATCCAACACCTGGCCGGGAGGGTCCCACGCCCACTGAGCCTCTGTCATTGCTAGCACAGCTGTCTGTGATCTACCGGCAAGGCAGCAGCGAGGCTGGGGGAGGGGCACCCACCATTGCTGATGCTTAAGTAGGTAAACAAAGCTGCTGGGAGGCTCCAACTGGGTGGAGCTCACAGCAGCTCAATTAAACCTGCCTGTCTCTGTAGACTCCACCTCTGGGGACAGGGCACAGCTACACAACAACAACAACAACAACAACAAAAGCAGCAGAAACCTCTCTAGACGCAAACAACTCTGTCTGACAGCTTTGAAGAGAGCAGTGGATCTCCCAACACGGAGGTTGAGATCTGAGAAGGGACAGACTGCCTGCTCAAGTGGGTCCCTGACCCCTGAGTAGCCTAACTGGGAGACATCCCCCACTAGGGGCAGTCTGACACCCCACACCTCACAGGGTGGAGTACACCCCTGAGAGGAAGCTTCCAAAGCAAGAATCAGACAGGTACACTCGCTGTTCAGAAATATTCTATCTTCTGCAGCCTCTGCTGCTGATACCCAGGCAAACAGGGTCTGGAGTGGACCTCAAGCAATCTCCAACAGACCTACAGCTGAGGGTCCTGACTGTTAGAAGGAAAACTATCAAACAGGAAGGACACCTACACCAAAACCCCATCAGTACATCACCATCATCAAAGACCAGAGGCAGATAAAAGCACAAAGATGGGGAAAAAGCAGGGCAGAAAAGCTGGAAATTCAAAAAACAAGAGCGCATCTCCCCCGGCAAAGGAGCGCAGCTCATCGCCAGCAACGGATCAAAGCTGGACGGAGAATGACTTTGACGAGATGAGAGAAGAAGGCTTCAGTCCATCAAATTTCTCAGAGCTAAAGGAGGAATTACATACCCAGCGCAAAGAAACTAAAAATCTTGCAAAAAAAGTGGAAGAATTGACGGCTAGAGTAATTAATGCAGAGAAGGTCATAAACGAAATGAAAGAGATGAAAACCATGACACAAGAAATACGTGACAAATGCACAAGCTTCAGTAACCGACTTGATCAACTGGAAGAAAGAGTATCAGCGATTGAGGATCAAATGAATGAAATGAAGCGAGAAGAGAAACCTAAAGAAAAAAGAAGAAAAAGAAATGAACAAAGCCTGCAAGAAGTATGGGATTATGTAAAAAGACCAAATCTACGTCTGATTGGGGTGCCTGAAAGTGAGGGGGAAAATGGAACCAAGTTGGAAAACACTCTTCAGGATATCATCCAGGAGAACTTCCCCAACCTAGTAGGGCAGGCCAACATTCAAATCCAGGAAATACAGAGAACGCCACAAAGATACTCCTCGAGAAGAGCAACTCCAAGACACATAATTGCCAGATTCACCAAAGTTGAAATGAAGGAAAAAATCTTAAGGGCAGCCAGAGAGAAAGGTCGGGTTTCCCACAAAGGGAAGCCCATCAGACTCACAGCAGATCTCTCGGCAGAAACTCTCCAAGCCAGAAGAGAGTGGGGGCCAATATTCAACATTCTTAAAGAAAAGAATTTTAAACCCAGAATTTCATATCCAGCCAAACTAAGTTTCATAAGTGAAGGAGAAATAAAATCCTTTACAGATAAGCAAATGCTTAGAGATTTTGTCACCACTAGGCCTGCCTTACAAGAGACCCTGAAGGAAGCACTCAACATGGAAAGGAACAACCGGTACCAGCCATCTCAAAAACATGCCAAAATGTAAAGACCATCGAGGCTAGGAAGAAACTGCATCAACTAATGAGCAAAATAACCAGTTAATATCATAATGGCAGGATCAAGTTCACACATAACAATCTTAACCTTAAATGTAAATGGACTAAATGCTCCAATTAAGAGACACAGACTGGCAAACTGGATAAAGAGTCAAGACCCATCAGTCTGCTGTATTCAGGAGACCCATCTCACACGCAGAGACATAGATAGGCTCAAAATAAAGGGATGGAGGAAGATTTACCAAGCAAATGGAGAACAAAAAAAAGCGGGGGTTGCAATACTAGTCTCTGATAAAACAGACTTTAAACCATCAAAGATCAAAAGAGACAAAGAAGGCCATTACATAATGGTAAAGGGATCAATTCAACAGGAAGAGCTAACTATCCTAAATATATATGCACCCAATACAGGAGCACCCAGATTCATAAAGCAAGTCCTTAGAGACTTACAAAGAGACTTAGACTCCCATACAATAATAATTGGAGACTTCAACACTCCACTGTCAACATTAGACAGATCAACAAGACAGAAAGTTAACAAGGATATCCAGGAATTGAACTCATCTCTGCAGCAAGCAGACCTAATAGACATCTATAGAACTCTCCACCCCAAATCAACAGAATATACATTCTTCTCAGCACCACATCGTACTTACTCCAAAATTGACCATATAATTGGAAGTAAAGCACTCCTCAGCAAATGTACAAGAACAGAAATTATAACAAACTGTCTCTCAGACCACAGTGCAATCAAACTAGAACTCAGGACTAAGAAACTCAATCAAAACCGCTCAACTACATGGAAACTGAACAACCTGCTCCTGAATGACTACTGGGTACATAACGAAATGAAGGCAGAAATAAAGATGTTCTTTGAAACCAATGAGAACAAAGATACAACATACCAGAATCTCTGGGACACATTTAAAGCAGTGTGTAGAGGGAAATTTATAGCACTAAATGCCCACAAGAGAAAGCAGGAAAGATCAAAAATTGACACTCTAACATCGCAATTAAAAGAACTAGAGAAGCAAGAGCAAACACATTCCAAAGCTAGCAGAAGGCAAGAAATAACTAAGATCAGTAAGGAGATAGAGACACAAAAAACCCTCCAAAAAATCAATGAATCCAGGAGTTGGTTTTTTGAAATGATCAACAAAATTGACAGACCACTAGCAAGACTAATAAAGAAGAAAAGAGAAAAGAATCAAATCGACGCAATTAAAAATGATAAAGGAGATATCACCACCGACCCCACAGAAATACAAACTACCATCAGAGAATACTATAAACACCTCTACGCAAATAAACTGGAAAACCTAGAAGAAATGGATAATTTCCTGGACACTTACACTCTTCCAAGACTAAACCAGGAAGAAGTTGAATCCCTGAATAGACCAATAGTAGGCTCTGAAATTGAGGCAATAATTAATAGCCTACCAACCAAAAAAAGTCCAGGACCAGATGGATTCACAGCTGAATTCTACCAGAGGTATAAGGAGGAGTTGGTACCATTCCTTCTGAAACTATTCCAATCAATAGAAAAAGAGGGAATCCTCCCTAACTCATTTTATGAGGCCAACATCATCTTGATACCAAAGCCTGGCAGAGACACAACAAAAAAAGAGAATTTTAGACCAATATCCCTGATGAACATCGATGCAAAAATCCTCAATAAAATACTGGCAAACCGGATTCAACAACACATCAAAAAGCTTATCCACCATGATCAAGTGGGCTTCATCCCTGGGATGCAAGGCTGGTTCAACATTCGCAAATCAATAAACATAATCCAGCATATAAACAGAACCAAAGACAAGAACCACATGATTATTTCAATAGATGCAGAAAAGGCTTTTGACAAAATTAAACAGCCCTTCATGCTAAAAACGCTCAATAAATTCGGTATTGATGGAACGTACCTCAAAATCATAAGAGCTATTTATGACAAACCCACAGCCAATATCATACTGAATGGGCAAAAACTGGAAAAATTCCCTTTGAAAACTGGCACAAGACAGGGATGCCCTCTCTCACCACTCCTATTCAACATAGTGTTGGAAGTTCTGGCTAGGGCAATTAGGCAAGAGAAAGAAATCAGGGGTATTCAGTTAGGAAAAGAAGAAGTCAAATTGTCCCTCTTTGCAGATGACATGATTGTATATTTAGAAAACCCCATTGTCTCAGCCCAAAATCTCCTTAAGCTGATAAGCAACTTCAGCAAAGTCTCAGGATACAAAATTAATGTGCAAAAATCACAAGCATTCTTATACACCAATAACAGACAAACACAGAGCCAAATCATGAATGAACTTCCATTCACAATTGCTTCAAAGAGAATCAAATACCTAGGAATCCAACTTACAAGGGATGTAAAGGACCTCTTCAAGGAGAACTACAAACCACTGATTAGTGAAATTAAAGAGGACACAAACAAATGGAAGAACATACCATGCTCATGGATAGGAAGAATCAATATCGTGAAAATGGCCATACTGCCCAAGGTAATTTATAGATTCAATGCCATCCCCATCAAGCTACCAATGAGTTTCTTCACAGAATTGGAAACAACTGCTTTAAAGTTCATATGGAACCAAAAAAGACCCCGCATCTCCAAGACAATCCTAAGTCAAAAGAACAAAGCTGGAGGCATCACGCTACCTGACTTCAAACTATACTACAAGGCTACAGTAACCAAAACAGCATGGTACTGGTACCAAAACAGAGATATAGACCAATGGAACAGAACAGAGTCCTCAGAAATAATACCACACATCTACAGCCATCTGATCTTTGACAAACCTGAGAGAAACAAGAAATGGGGAAAGGATTCCCTATTTAATAAATGGTGCTGGGAAAATTGGCTAGCCATAAGTAGAAAGCTGAAACTGGATCCTTTCCTTACTCCTTATACGAAAATTAATTCAAGATGGATTAGAGACTTAAATGTTAGACCTAATACCATAAAAA
>NC_037676.1:45000991-45014102 GCF_003255815.1 Theropithecus gelada | reverse complement strand
TGTTATTGGAGGATATTTCCTTTGGCCCTATAGTCTTCAAAGGGATCCGAAATATCTGTTCTCAGATTCCACAGAAATAAGGCTAGCAAACAGATCCACGAAATACACATGTAACTCTACGAGATGAATTAACAGAACACTAAGCAGTTTCTAAGAAAGCTTCTTTCCATATTTCATCTGAGGATATTTCCTTTTTCACCGTAGACCTCTATGGGCTTCCAAATATCACTTTGCCAATTCCACAAGGACTGTCTTAGCGAAAGGCTTCTTGACGGGAAAGATGTAATTCTGTGAGATGATTTTACAGAACACAAAGAAGTTTCTCAGAAAGCTTCTTTCTCTTTCTTGTCGGAGGATATTTCCTTTGGCCCCATAGTCTTCAAAGGGATCTGAAATATCTGCTCTCAGATTCCACAGTAATAAGGCTAGCAAAGAGATACACGAAATAGAGATGTAACTCTGTGAGTGGAAGTCACACATCACAGAGCAGTTTCTCAGAAAGCTTCTTTCCAGATTTCATATAAGGATATTTCCTTTTTCAACATAGCCCTCTACGGGCTTCCAAATATCACTTTGCCAATTCCACAAGAACTGTCTTAGCGAAAGGCTTCTTGACGGAAAAGATGTAACTCTGTGAGGTGATTTCACGGAACACAAAGAAGTTTCTCAGAAATCTTCTTTCTCTTTGTTATCGGTGGATATTTCCTTTGGCCCTGTAATCTTCAAAGGGATCCGAAATATGTGTTCTCAGATTCCACAGAAATAAGGCTAGCAAAGAGATCCACGAAATACAGATGTAACTCTGTGACATTAATTAGCAGAACACTATGGAGTTTCTCAGAAAGCTTCTTTCCAGATTTCATCTGAGGATATTTCCTTTTTCACCCGTAGACCAGTATGGGCTTCCAAATATCACTCTGCCAATGTCACAAGAACTGTCTTAACGAAAGGCTTCTTGACGGGAAATCTGTAACTCTGTGAGATGATTTCAGAGAACACAAAGAAGTTTCTCAGAAAGCTTCTTTCTCTTTGTTATCGGAGGATATTCCCTTTGGCCCTATAGACTTCAAAGGGATCCAAAATATGTGTTCTCAGATTCCACAGAAATAAGGCTAGCAAAGAGATCCACGAGATACACATGTAACTGTGTGAGTGGAAGTTACACAACACCCAGCAGTTTCTGCGAAACCTTCTATCTAGATTTCATCTGAGGATATTTCCTTTTTCACCATAGCCCTCTATGGGCTTCCAAATATCACTTTGCCAATTCCACAAGAACTCTCTTAGCGAAAGGCTTCTTGACGGGAAAGCTGTAACTCTCTGAGAGGATTTCACAGAACACAAAGAAGTTTCTCAGAAAGCTTCTTTCTCTTTTTATCGGAGGATATTTCCTTTGGCCCTATAGTCTTCAAAGAGATCCGAAATATCTGTTCTGAGATTCCACAGAAATATGGCTAGCAAGGAGATCCACGAAATACAGATGTAACTCTGTGAGATGATTGCACAAAACACAAAGAAGTTTCTCAGAAAGCTTCTTTCTCTTTGTTATCGGAGGATATTTCCTTTGGCCCTATAGTCTTCAAAGGGATCCGAAGTATCTGTTCTCAGATTCCATAGAAATAAGGCTAGCAAAGAGATCCACGAAATACAGATGTAATTCTGTGACTGGAATTCACACATCACAGAGCAGTTTCTCAGAAAGCTTCTTTCCAGATTTCATCTGAGGATATTTCCTTTTTCACCATAGCCCTCTATGGGCTTCCAAATATCACTTTGCGAATTCCACAAGAACTCTCTTAGCGAAAGGCTTCTTGACGGGAAAGCTGTAACTCTCTGAGAGGATTTCACAGAACACAAAGAAGTTTCTCAGAAAGCTTCTTTCTCTTTGTTATCGGAGGGTATTTCCGTTGGCTCTACAGTCTTCAAAGGGATCCGATATATCTGTTCTCAGATTGCACAGAAATATGGCTAGCAAAGAGATCCACGAAATACAGATGTAACTGTGTGAGATGAATTAGCAGAACACTAAGCACTTTCTCAGAAAGCTTCTTTCAAGATTTCATCTGAGGATATTTCCTTTTTCACCATAGCCCTCAAGGGGCTTCCAAATATCACTTTGCCAATTCCACAAGAACTGTCTTAGCCAAAGGCTTCTTGACGGGAAAGCTGTAACTTTGTGAGATGATTTCACAGAACACAAAGAAGTTTCTCAGAAAGCTTCATTCTCTTTGTTATCGGAGGATATTTCCTTTGGCCATATTGTTTTCCAAGGGACCCGAAATATCTGTTCTCTGATTCCTCAGAAATAAGGCTAGCAAAGAGATCCACGAAATACAGATGTAACTCTGTGAGTGGAAGTCACACATCACGGAGCAGTCTCTCAGAAAGCTTCTTTCCAGATTTCATCTGAGGATATTTCTTTTTTCACCATAGCCCTCTATGGGCTTCCATATATCACTTAGCCAATTCCACAAGAACTGTCTTAGCGGAAGACTTCTTGACGGGAAAGCTGTAACTCTGTGAGGTGATTTCACAGATCACCAAGAAGTTTCTCAGAAAGCTTCTTTCTCTTTGTTATCGGAGGATATTTCCTTTGGCCCTATACTCTTCAAAGGGATCCGAAATATCTGTTCTCAGATCCCACAGAAATAAGGCTAGCAAAGAGATCCACGAAATACAGATGTAACTCTGTGAGATGAATTAACAGAACACTAAGCAGTATCTCAGAAAGCTTCTTTCCAGATTTCATCTGAGGATATTTCCTTTTTCAACATAGCCCTCTACGGGCTTCCAAATATCACTTTGCCAATTCCACAAGAACTGTCTTAGCGAAAGGATTTTTGACGGGAAAGATGTAACTCTGTGAGGTGATTTCACAGAACACAAAGTAGTTTCTCAGAAATCTTCTTACACTTTGTTATCGGTGGATATTTCCTTTGGCCCTGTAGTCTTCAAAGGGATCCGAAATATCTGTTCTCAGATTCCATAGAAATAAGGCTAGCAAGAGATCCACGAAATACAGATGTAACACTGTGATATGAATTAGCAGAACACTAAGGAGTTTCTCAGAAAGCTTCTTTCCAGATTTAATCTGAGGATATTTCCTTTTTCACCATAGCCCTCTAAGGGCTTCCAAATATCACTTTACCAATGTCACAAGAACTGTCTTAACGAAACGCTGCTTGACGGGAAATCTGTAACTCTGTGAGATGATTTCAGAGAACACGAAGAAGTTTCTCAGAAAGCTTCTTTCTCTTTGTTATCGGAGGATATTTCCTTTGGCCCTATAGTCTTCAAAGGGATCCGAAACATCTGTTCTCAGATTCCACAGATATAAGGCTAGCAAAGAAATCCACGATATACAGATGAAACTCTGTGAGTGGAAGTCACACATCACAGAGCAGTTTCTCAGAAAGCTTCTTTCCAGATTTTATCTGAGGATATTTCCTTTTTCACCATAGCCCTCTATGGGCTTCCAAATATCACTTTGCCAATTGCATAAGAACTGTCTTAGCGGAAGGGTTCTTGACGGGAAAGCTGTAACTCTGAGAGATGATTTCACAGAACACAAAGAAGTTTCTCAGAAAGCTTCTTTCTCTTTGTTATCAGAGGATATTTCCTTTGGCCCTATAGTCTTCAAAGGGATCCGAAATATGTGTTCTCAGATTCCACAGAAATAAGGCTAGCAAAGAGATCCACGAGATACACATGTAACTGTGTGAGTGGAAGTCACACAACACCCAGCAGTTTCTGCGAAACCTTCTATCTAGATTTCATCTGAGGATATTTCCTTTTTCACCATAGCCCTCTATGGGCTTCCAAATATCACTTTGCCAATTCCACAAGAACTCTCTTAGCGAAAGGCTTCTTGACGGGAAAGCTATAACTCTCTGAGAGGATTTCACAGAACACAAAGAAGTTTCTCGGAAAGCTTCTTTCTCTTTTTATCGGAGGATATTTCCTTTGGCCCTATAGTCTTCAAAGAGATCCGAAATATCTGTTCTGAGATTCCACAGAAATAAGGCTAGCAAAGAGATCCACGAAATACAGATGTAACTCTGTCATCGGAAGTTACACATCACAGGACAGTCTCTCAGAAAGCTTCTTTCCAGATTTCATCTGAGGATATTTCCTTTTTCACCATTACCCTCTAAGGGCTTCCAAATATCACTTTGCCAGTTCCAAAAGAACTGTCTTAGCGAAAGGCTTCTTGACGGGAAAGCTGTAACTCTGTGAGATGATTTCACAGAACACAAAGAAGTTTCTTAGAAAGCTTCTTTCTCTTTCTTATCGGAGGATATTTCCTTTGGCCCTATAGTCTTCAAAGGGATCCGAAGTATCTGTTCTCAGATTCCACAGAAATAAGGCTAGCAAAGAGATCCACGAAATACACATGTAATTCTGTGAGATGAATTAACAGAACACTAAGCAGTTACTCAGAAAGCTTCTTTCCAGATTTCATCTGAGTATATTTCCTTTTTCACCATTGCCCTCCTGGGCTTCCAAATATCACTTTGCCAATTCCACAAGAATTGCCTTAGCGAAACGCTTCTTGACGGGAAAGCTGTAACTCTGTGAGATGATTTCACAGAACACAAAGAAGTTTCTCAGAAAGCTTCTTTCTCTTTGTTATCGGAGGATATTTCCTGTGGCCCTATAGTCTTCAAAGGGATCCGAAGTATCTGTTCTCAGATTCCATAGAAATAAGGCCAGCAAAGAGATCCACGAAATACAGATGTAATTCTGTGATTGGAATTCACACATCACAGAGCAGTTTCACAGAAAGCTTCTTTCCAGATTTCATCTGAGGATATTTCCTTTTTCACCACAGCCCTCTATGAGCTTCCAAATATCACTTTGCCAATTCCACAAGAACTGTCTTAGCGAAAGGCTTCTTGACGGGAAAGCTGAAACTCTGTAAGATGATTTCACAGAACACAAAGAAGTTTCGCAGAAAGCTTCTTTCTCTTTGTTATCGGAGGATATTTCCTTTGGCCCTATAGTCTTCAAAGGGATCCGAAATATCTGTTCTCAGATTCCACAGAAATAAGGCTAGCAAAGAGATCCACGAAATACAGATGTATCTCTGTGAGTGGAAGTCACACATCACAGAACAGTCACTCAGAAAGCTTCTTTCCAGATTTTATCTGAGGATATTACCTTTTTCACCATTACCCTCTATGGGCTTCCAAATATCACTTTGCCAGTTCCAAAAGAACTGTCTTAGCGAAAGGCTTCTTGACGGGAAAGCTGTAACTCTGTGAGATGATTTCACAGAACACAAAGAAGTTGCTCAGAAAGCTTCTTTCTCTTTGTTATCGGGGGATATTTCCTTTAGCCCTATAGTCTTCAAAGGGATCAGAAATATCTGTCCTCAGATTCCACAGAAATAAGGCTAGCAAAGAGATCCACGAAATACAGATGTAACTCTGTGAGATGAATTAACAGAACACTAAGCAGTTTCTCAGAAAGCTTCTTTCCAGATTTCATCTGAGGATATTTCCTTTTTCACCATAGCCCTCTATGGGCTTCCAAATATCACTTTGCCAATTTCACAAGGACTGTCTTAGCGACAGGCTTCTTGACGGGAAAGCGGTAACTCTGTGAGATGATTTCACAGAACACTAAGAAGTTTCTCAGAAAGCTTCTTTCTCTTTGTTATCGGAGGACATTTCCTTTGGCCCTATAGTCTTCAAAGAGATCCGAAATATCTGTTCACAGATTCCACAGAAATAAGGCTAGCAAAGAGATCCACGAAATACCGATGTAACTCTGTGAGATGAATTAACAGAACACTAAGCAGTTTCTCAGAAAGCTTCTTTCCAGATTTCATCTGAGTATGTTTCCATTTTCACCATTGACCTCTATGGGCTTCCAAATATCACTTTGATAATTCCACAGGAACTGTCTTAACGAAAGGCTTCTTGACGGAAAACCTGTAACTCTGTGAGATGATTTCACAGAACACAAAGAAGTTTCTCAGAAAGCTTCTTTCTCTTTGTTATCGGAGGATATTTACTTTGGCCCTATATTGTTTAAAGGGATCCGAAATATCTGTTCTCAGATTCCACAGAAATAAGGCTAGCAAAGAGATCCACGAAATACAGATGTAACTCTGTGAGTGGAATTTACACATCACAGAGCAGTCTCTCAGAAAGCTTCTTTACAGATTTCATTTGAGGATATTTCCTTTTTAACCATAGCCCTCTATGCGCTTCCAAATATCACTTTGCCAATTCCACAAGAACTGTCTTAGCGAAAGGCTTCTTGACGGGAAAGCTGTAACTCTGTGAGATGATTTCACAGAACACAAAGAAGGTTCTCAGACAGCTTCTTTCTCTTTGTAATCGGAGAATATTTCCTTTGGCCCTATAGTCTTCAAAGGGATCCGAAATATCTGTTCTCAGATTCCACAGAAATAAGGCTAGCAAAGAGATCGACGAAATACAGATGTAACTCTCTGAGATGAATTAGCAGAACAATAAGCAGTTTCTCAGAAAGCTTCTTTCCAGATTTCATCTGAGGAGATTTCCTTTTTCACCATAGCCCCCTATGGGCTTCCAAATATCCCTTTGCCAATTCCACAAGAACTATCTTAGCGAAAAGCTTCTTTGGGGGAAAGCTGTAACTCACTGTGATGATTTCACAGAACACGAAGGAGTTTCTCAGAAAGCTTCTTTCTCTTTGTTATCGGAGGATATTTCCTTTGGCCCTATAGTCTTCAAAGGGTTCCGAAATATCTGTTCTCAGATTCCACAGAAATAAGGCTAGCAAAGAGATCCACGAAATACCGATGTAAGTCTTTGAGTGGAAGTCACACATTATAGAGCAGTTTCTCAGAAATCTTCTTTACAGATTTCATTTGTGGATATTTCCTTTTTCACCATAGCCCTCTATGGGCTTCCAAATATCACTTTGCCAATTCCACAAGAACTGTCTTAGCGAAAGGCTTCTTTGGGGGAAAGCTGTAACTCACTGTGATGATTTCACAGAACACGAAGGAGTTTCTCAGAAAGCTTCTTTCTCTTTGTTATCGGAGGATATTTCCTTTGGCCCTATAGTCTTCAAAGGGATCCGAAATATCTGTTCTCAGATTCCACAGAAATAAGGCTAGCAAAGAGATCCACGAAATACACATGTAACCTTGTGAGTGGAAGTCACACATCACAGAGCAGTTTCTCAGAAAGCTTCTTTCCAGATTTCATCTGAGCATATTTCCTTTTTCACCATAGCCCTCTATGGGCTTCCAAATATCACTTTGCCAATTCCACAAGAACTGTCTTAGCGAAAGGCTTCTTGACGGGAAAGCTGTAACTCTATGACATGATTTCAAAGAACACAAAGAAGTTTTTCAGAAAGCTTCTTTCTCTTTGTTATAAGAGGATATTTCCTTTGGCCCTAGAGTCTTCAAAGGGATCCGAAATATCTGTTCTCAGATTCCACAGAAATAAGGCTAGCAAAGAGATCCACGAAATAAAGATGTAACTCTGTGAGTGGAATTTACACATCCCAGAGCAGTCTCTCAGAAAGCATCTTTGCAGATTTCATCTGAGGACATTTCCTTTTTCACCGTAGCCCTCTATGGACTTCCAAATATCACTTTGCCAATTCCACAAGAACTGTCTTAGCGAAAGGCTTCTTGACGGGAAAGCTGTAACTCTGTGAGATGATTTCACAGAACACAAAGAAGTTTCTCAGAAAGCTTCTTTCTCTTTGTTATCGGAGGATATTTCGTTTGGCCCTGTAGTCTTCAAAGGGATCCGAAGTATCTGTTCTCAGATTCCACAGAAATAAGGCTAGCAAAGAGATCCACAAAAGACAGATGTAACTCTGTGAGATGAGTTAACAGAACACTAAGCAGTTTCTCAGAAAGCTTCTCTCCAGATTTCATCTGAGGATATTTCCTTTTTCACCATAGTCCTCTATGGGCTTCCAAATATCACTTTGCCAATTGCACAAGAACTGTCTTAGCGAAAGGCCTCTCGACGGGAAAGCTGTAACTCTGTGAGATGATTTCACGCAACACAAAGAAGTTTTTCAGAAAGCTTCTTTCTCTTTGTTACCGGAGGATATTTCCTTTGGCCCTATACTCTTCAAAGGGATCCGAAATATCTGTTCTCAGATTCCACAGAAATAAGGCTAGCAAAGAGATCCACGAAATACAGATGTAACTCTGTGAGTGGAAGTTACACCTCACAGCACAGTCTCTCAGAAAGCTTATTTCCAGATTTCACCTGAGGATATTTCCTTTTTCACCATAGCCCTCTAAGGGCTTCCAAATATCACTTTGCCAGTTCTAGAAGAACTATCTTAGCGAAAGGCTTCTTGACGGAAAAGCTGGAAATCTGTGAGATGATTTCACAGAACACAAACAAGTTTCTCAGAAAGCTTCTTTCTCTTTGTTATCGGAGAATATTTCGTTTGGCGCTGTAGTCTTCAAAGGGATCCGAAGTATCTGTTCTCAGATTCCACAGAAAAAATTTACCAAGGAGATCCACGAAATACACATGTAACTCTGTGAGATGACTTAACAGAACATAAGCAATTTCTCTGATAGCTTCTTTCCAGATTTCATCTGAGGATATTTCCTTTTTCACCATAGCCCTCCATGGGCTTCCAAACATCACTTTGCCAATTCCACAAGAACTGTCTTAACGAAAGGCTTCTTGACGGAAAACTTGTAACTCTGTGAGATGATTTCACAGAACACAAAGAAGTTTCTCAGAAAGCTTCCTTCTCTTTGTTATCGGAGGATATTTCCTTTGGCCCTATATTCTTCAAAGGGATCCGAAATATCTGTTCTCAGATTCCACAGAAAGAAGGCTAGCAAAGAGATCCACGAAATACAGATGTAACGCTGTGATATGAATTAACAGAACACTAAGCAGTTTCTCAGAAAGCTTCTTTCCAGATTTCATCTGAGGATATTTCCTTTTTCACCATAGCCCTCTATGAGCTTCCAAATATCACTGTGCCAATTCTACAAGAACTGTCTTAGAGAAAGGCTTCTTGACGGGAAAGCTGTAACTCTGTGAGATAATTTCACAGAACACAAAGAAGTTTCTCAGAAAGCTTCTTTCTCTTTGTTATCGGGGGATAATTCCTTTGGACCCATAGTCTTCAAAGGGATCCGAAGTATCTGTTCTCAGATTCCACAGAAATAAGGCTAGCAAAGAGATCCACGAAATACAGATGTAACTCTGTGTTTGGAAGTCACACATCACAGAGCAGTTTCTCAGAAAGCTTCTTTCCAGATTTCATCTGATTATATTTCCTTTTTCACCATAGCCCTCTATGGGCTTCCAAATATCACTTTGCCAATTCCACAAGAACTGTCTTAGCGAAGAGCTTCTTTGGGGGAAAGCTGTAACTCTGTGAGATGATTTCATAGAACATAAAGGAGTTTCTCAGAAAGCTTCTTTCTCTTTCTTATCGGAGGATATTTCCTTTGGCCCTATAGTCTTCAAAGGGATCCGAAATATCTGTTCTAAGATTCCACAGAAATAAAGCTAGCAAAGAGATCCACGAAATACAGATGTAACTCTGTGAGTGAAAGTCACTCATCACAGAGCCGTGTCTCAGAAAGCTTCTTTCCAGATTTCATCTGAGGATATTTCCTTTTTCACCATAGCCCTCTATGGGCTTCCAAATATCACTTTGCCAATTCCACAAGCACTGTCCTAGCGAAAGGCTTCTTGACGGGAAAGCTGTAACTCTGTGAGATGATTTCACAGAACACAAGGAAGTTTCTCAGAAAGCTTCTTTCTCTTTGTTATCGGAGGATATTTCCTTTGGCCCTATATTCTTCAAAGAGATCCGAAATATCTGTTCTGAGATTACACAGAAATAATGCTAGCAAAGACATCCATGAAATACAGATGTAACTCTGTGAGTGGAAGCTACACATCACAGAGCAGTCTCTCAGAAACTTCTTTCCACATTTCATCTGAGGATATTTCCTTTTTCACCATAGCCCTCTATGGGCTTCCAAATATAACTTTGCCAATTCCACAAGAACTGTCTTAGCGAAAGGCTTCTTGACGGGAAACCTGTAACTCTGTGAGATGATTTCACAGAACAGAAAGAAGTTTCTCAGAAAGCTTCTTTCTCGTTGTTATCGGAGGATATTTCCTTTGGCCCTATATTCTTCAAAGAGATCCGAAATATCTGTTCTCAGATTCCACCGAAATAAGGCTAGCAAAGAGATGCACGAAATACAGATGTAACTCTCTGAGATGAATTAGCAGAACACTAAGCAGTTTCTCAGAAAGCTTCTTTCCAGATTTCATCTGAGGATATTTCCTTTTCACCATAGCCCTTGATGGGCTTCCAAATATCACTTTACCAATACCACAAGAACTGTGTTAGCGAAAGGCTTCTTCACGGGAAAGCTGTAACTCTGTGAGATGATTTCACAGAACACAAAGAAGTTTCTCAGAAAGCTTCTTTCTCTTTGTTATCGGAGGATATTTCGTTTGGACCCATAGTCTTCAAAGGGTTACGAAGTATCTGTTCTCAGATTCCACAGAAATAAGGCTAGCAGAGAGATCCACGAAATACAGATGTAACTCTGTGTTTGGAAGTCACACATCACGGAGCAGCTTCTCAGAAAGCTTCTTTCCACATTTCATCTGAGGATATTTCCTTTTTCACCATAGCCCTCTATGGGCTTCCAAATATCACTTTGCCAATTCCACATGAACTGTCTAAGCGAAAGGCTTCTTGACGGGAAAGCTGTAACTCTGTGAGATGATTTCACAGAACACAAAGAACTTTCTCAGAAAGCTTCTTTCTCTTTGTTATCGGAGGATATTTCCTTTGTCCCTATAGTCTTCAAAGGGATCCGAAATATCTGTTCTCAGATTCCACAGAAATTAGGCTAGCAAAGAGATCCACGAAATACAGATGTAACTCTGTGAGATGAATTGACAGAACACTAAGCAGTTTCTCAGAAAGCTTCTTTCCAGTTTTCATCTGAGGATATTTCCTTTTTCACCATAGCCCTCTATGGGCTTCCAAATATTACTTTGCCAATTCCATAAGAACTATCTTAAGCGAAAGTCTTCTTGATGGGAAAACTGTAACTCTGTGAGATGATTTCACAGAACATAAAGAAGTTTCTAAGAAAGCTTCTTTCTCTTTGTTATCGGAGGATATTTCCTTTGGCCCTATAGTCTTCAATGGGATCCGAAGTATCTGTTCTCTGATTCCACAGAAATAAGGCTAGAAAAAGATCCACGAAATACAGATGTAACTCTGTGAGATGAATTAGCAGAACACTAAGCAGTTTCTCAGAAAGCTTCTTTCCAGATTTCATCTGAGGATATTTCCTTTTTCACCATAGCCCTCTATGGGCTTCCAAATTTCTGTTTGCCAATTTCACAAGAACTGTCTTAGCGAATGGCTTCTTGACGGGAAAGCTGTAACTCTGTGAGATGATTTCACAGGACACAAAGAAGTTTCTCAGAAAGCTTCTTTCTCTTTGTTATCGGAGGATATTTCCTTTGGCCCTATAGTCTACAAAGAGATCCGAAATATCTGTTCTCAGATTCCACAGAACAAGTCCAGCAAAGAGATTCACGAAATACCGATGTAACTCTGTGAGATGAATTAACAGAACACTAAGCAGTTTCTCAGAAAGCTTCTTTCCAGATTTCATCTGATGATAATTCCTTTTTCACAATAGCCCTCTATGGGCTTCTAAATATCACTCTGCCCACTCTGCCAATTCCACAAGAACTGTCTTACCGAAAGGCTTCTTGACGGGAAACCTGTAACTCTGTGAGATGATTACACAGAACACAAACAAGTTTCTCAGAAAGCTTCTTTCTCTTTGTTATCGGAGGATATTTCCTTTGGCCCTGTAGTCTTCAAAGGGATCTGAAATATCTGTTCTCAGATTCCACAGAAATAAGGCTAGCAAAGAGATACACGAAATACAGATGTAACTCTGTGAGAGGAAGTTACACATCACAGAGCAGTCTCTCAGAAAGCTTCTTTCCAGATTTCATCTGAGGATATTTCCTTTTTCACCATAGCCCTCTATGGGCTTCCAAATAATACTTTGCCAATTCCACAAGAAATGTCTTAGCGAAATGCTTCTGGACGGGAAAGCTGTAACTCTGTGAGATGATTTCACAGAACACAAAGAAGTTTCTCAGAAAGCTTCTTTCTCCTTGTTATCGGAGAATATTTCCTTTGGCCCTATAGTCTTCAAAGGGATCCGAAATATCTGTTCTCAGATTCCACAGAAATAAGGCTAGCAAAGAGATCCACGAAATACAGATGTAACTCTGTGAGATGAATTACCAGAACCCTAAGCAGTTTCTCAGAAAGCTTCTTTCCAGATTTCATCTGAGGATATTTCCTTTTTCACCATGGCCCTCGATGGGCTTCCAAATATCACTTTGCCAATTCCACAAGAACTGTGTTAGCGAAAGGCTTCTTCACGGGAAAGCTGTAACTCTGTGAGATGATTTCACAGAACAGAAAGAAGTTTCTCAGAAAGCTTCTTTCTCTTTGTTATTGGAGGATATTTCCTTTGGACCCATAGTCTTCAAAGGGATCCGAAGTATCTGTTCTGAGATTCCACAGAAATAAGGCTAGCAAAGAGATCCACGAAATACAGATGTAACTCTGTGTTTGGAAGTCACATATCACAGAGCAGTTTCTCAGAAAGCTTCTTTCCACATTTCATCTGAGTATATTTCCTTTTTCACTATAGCCCTCTATGGGCTTCCAAATATCACTTTGCCAATTCCACAAGAACTGTCTTAGCGAAAAGCTTCTTTGTTGGAAAGCTGTAACTCTGTGAGATGATTTCATAGAACACAAAGGAGTTTCTCAGAAAGCTTCTTTCTCTTTGTTATCGGAGGATATTTCCTTTGGCCCTATAGTCTTCAAACGGATCCGAAATATCTGTTCTGAGATTCCACAGAAATAAGGCTAGCAAAGAGATCCACGAAATACAGATGTAACTCTGTGAGTGGAAGTCACCCATCACAGAGCCGTGTCTCAGAAAGCTTCTTTCCAGATTTCATCTGAGGATATTTCCTTTTTCACCATAGCCCTCTATGGGCTTCCAAATATCACTTTGCCAATTCCACAAGAA
>NC_037676.1:44946178-45000570 GCF_003255815.1 Theropithecus gelada | reverse complement strand
ATCTGGAAAGAAGCTTTCTGAGAAACTGCTCTATGATGTGTAACTTCCACTCAGAGAGTTACATCTGTATTTCGTGGATCTCTTTGCTAGCCTTCTTTCTGTGGAATCTGAGAACAGATATTTCCGATCCCTTTGAAGCCTATAGGCCAAAGGAAATATCCTGCGATAACAAAGAGAAAGAATCTTTCTGAGAAACTTCTTTGTGTTCCGTGAAAGCATCTCACAGTGTTACAGCTTTCCCGTCAAGAAGCCTTTCGCTAATACAGTTCTTGTGGAATTGGCAAAGTGATATTTGGAAGCCCATAGAGGGCTATGGTGAAAAAGGAAATATCCTCAGATGAAATCTGGTAAGAAGCTTTCTCAGAAACTGCTTAGTGTGCTGATAATTCATCTCACAGGGTTACATCTGTATTTCGTGTATCTCTTTGCTAGCCTTATTTCTGTAGAATCTGAGAACAGATATTTCCGATCCCCTTGAAGACTATAGGGCCAAAGGAAATATCCCCCGATAACAAAGAGAAAGAAGCTTTTTGAGAAACTTCTTTGTGTTCTGTGAAATCATCTCACAGAGTTACAGCTTTCCCGTCAAGAAGCCTTTCGCTAAGACAGTTCTTGTGGAATTGGCAAAGTGATATTTGGAAGCCCATAGAGGGCTATGGTGAAAAAGGAAATATCCTCAGATGAAATCTGGAAGGAAGCTTTCTGAGAAACTGCTTAGTGTTCTCTTAATACATCTCACAGAGTTACATCTGTATTTCGTGGATCTCTTTGACAGCCTTATTTCTGTGGAATCTGAGAACAGATACTTCGATTCCCTTTAAAAACTAAAGGGCCAAAGGCAATATCCTCCGATAACAAAAAGAAAGAAGCTTTGTGAGAAACTTCTTTGTGTTCTGTGAAATCATCTCACAGAGTTACAGCATTCTCGTCCAGAAGCCTTTCGCTAACACAGTTCTTGTGGAATTGGTAAAGTGATATTTGGAAGCCCATAGAGGGCTATGGTGAAAAAGGAAATATCCTCAGATGAAATCTGGAAAGAAGCTTTCTCAGAAACTGCTTAGTGTTCTGTTAATTCATCTCACAGAGTTACATCTGTATTTCGTGGATCTCTTTGCTAGCCTTATTTCTGTGGAATCTGAGATCAGATATTTCGGATCCCTTTGAAGACTATAGGGCCAAAGGAAATATCCTCCGATAACAAAGAGAAAGAAGCTTTCTCCGAATCTTCTTTGTGTTCTGTGAAATCATCTCACAGAGTTACAGCTTTCCCCTCCAGAAGCCTTTCGCTAAGACAGTTCTTGTGGAATTGGCAAAGTGATATTTGGAAGCCCATAGAGGGCTATGGTGAAAAAGGCAATATCCTCAGATGAAATCTGGAAAGAAGCTTTCTGAGAAACTGCTCTGTGATGTGTGACTTCCACTCAAAGAGTTACATCTGTATTTCGTGGATCTCTTTGCTAGCCTTCTTTCTGTGGAATCTGAGAACAGATATTTCCGATCCCTTTGAAGACTATAGGCCAAAGGAAATATCCTCCGATAACAAAGAGAAAGAAGCTTTTGAGAAACTTCTTTGTGTTCTGTGAAATCATCTCACAGAGTTACAGCTCTCCCGTCCAGAAGCCTTTCGTTAAGACAGTTCTTGTGGAATTGGCAAAGTGATATTTGGAAGCCCATATAGGGCTATGGTGAAAAAGGGAATATCCTCAGATGAAATCTGGAAAGAAGCTTTCTGAGAAACTGCTTAGTGTTCTGCTAATTCATCTCACAGAGTTACATCTGTATTTCGTGGATCTCTTTGCTAGCCTTCTTTCTGTGGAATCTCAGAACAGATATTTCGGATTCCTTTGAAGACTATAGGGCCAAAGGAAATATCCTCCGATAACAAAGAGAAAGAAGCTTTCTGAAAAACTTCTTTGTGTTCCGTGAAATCATATCACAGAGTTACCGCTATCCCGTCAAGAAGCCTTTCACTAAGACACTTCTTGTGGATTTGGCAAAGTGATATTTGGAAGCCCATAGAGGGCTATGGTGAAAAAGGAAATATCCTCAGATGAAATCTGGAAAGAAGCTTTCTGAGAGGCTGCTCTGTGATGTGTAACTTCCACTCACAGAGTTACATCTGTATTTCGTGGATCTCTTTGCTAGCCTTATTTTTGTGGAATCTGAACACAGATACTTCGAATCCCTTTAAAAACTAAAGGGCTAAAGGAAATATCCTCCGATAACAATAAGAAAGAAGCTTTCTGAGAAACTTCTTTGTGTTCTGTGAAATCATCTCACAAAGTTACAGCATTCCCGTCCAGAAGCCTTTCGCTAACACAGTTCTTGTGGAATTGGTAAAGTGATATTTGGAAGCCCTTAGAGGGCTATGGTCAAAAAGGAAATATCCTCACATGAAATCTGGAAAGAAGCTTTCTGAGAAACTGCTTAGTGTTCTGTTAATTCATCTCACAGAGTTACATCTGTATTTCGTGTATCTCTTTGCTAGCCTTATTTCTGTGGAATCTGAGATCAGATATTTCGGAACCCTTTGAAGACTATAGGGCCAAAGGAAATATCCTCCGATAACAAAGAGAAAGAAGCTTTCTGAGAAACTTCTTTGTGTTCTGTGAAATCATTTCACAGAGTTACAGCTTTCCCCTCAAGCAACCTTTCCCTAAGATAGTTCTTGTGCAATTGGCAAAGTGATATTTGGAAGCCCTTAGAGTTCTATGGTGAAAAAGGCAATATCCTCAGATGAAATATGGAAAGAAGCTTTCTGAGAAACTGCTTAGTGTTCTGTTAATTCATCTCACAGAGTAACACCTGTGTTTCTTGGATCTCCTTGCTAGCCTTATTTCTGTGGAATCTGAGAACAGATATTTCGGATCCATTTGAAGACTATAGGGCCAAAGGAAATATCCTCCGATAACAAAGAGAAAGAAGCTCTCTGAGAAACTTCTTTGTGTTCTGTGAAATCATCTCACAGAGTTACAGCTTTGCCTTCAAGAAGCTTTTCGCTAAGACAGTTCTTGTGCAATTGGCAAAGTGACATTTGGAAGCCCATGGAGGGCTATGGTGAAAAAGGAAATACCCTCAGATGAAATCTGGAAAGAAGCTTTCTGAGAAACTACTTAGTGTTCTGTTAATTCATCTCACAGAGTTACATCTGACTTTTGTGGATCTCTTTGCTAGCCTTATTGCTGTGGAATCTGAGAACAGATATATCGGATCCCTTTAAAAACTATGGGCCAAAGGAAATATCCTCCGATAACAAACAGAAAGAAGCTTTCTGAGAAACTTCTTTGTGATCTGTGAAATCATCTCACAGAGCTACAACTTTCCCCTCCAGAAGCCTTTCGCTAAGACAGTTCTTGTGGAATTGGCAAAGTGATATTTGGAAGCCCATAGAGGGCTACGGTGAAAGAGGAAATATCCTCAGATGAAATCTGGAAAGAAGCTTTCTGAGAAACTGCTTAGTGTTCTGTTAATTCATCTCTCAGAGTTACTTCTGTCTTTTGTGGATCTCTTTGCTAGCCTTCTTTCTGTGGAATCTGAGAAGAGATATTTCGGATCCCTTTGAAGACTATAGGGCCAAAGGAAATATCCTCCCATAACAAAGAGAAAGAAGATTTCTGAAACACTTCTTTGTGTTCTGTGAAATCATCTCACAGAGTTACAGTTTTCTCGTCAAGAAGCCTTTCGCTAAGACAGTTCTTCTGGAATTGGCAGAGTGATATTTGGAAGCCCATAGAGGGCTATGGTGAAAAAGGAAATATCCTCAGATGAAATCTGGAAACAAGCTTTCTCAGAAACTGTTTAATGTTCTGTTAATTCATCTCACAGAGTTACATCTGTATTTCTTGTATTTCTTTGCTAGCCTCATTTCTGAGGAATCTGAGAACAGATATTTCGGATCCCTTGGAAGACTATAGGGCCAAAGGAAATATCCACCGATAACAAAGAGAAAGAAGCTTTTTGAGAAACTTCTTTGTGTTCTGAGAAATCATCACACAGAGTTACAGCCCTCCCGTCAAGAAGCCTTTAGCTAAGACAGTTCTTGTGTAATTGGCAAAGTGATATTTGGAAGCCAATAGAGGGCTATGTTGAAAAAGGAAATATCCTCAGATGAAATCTGGAAAGAAGCTTTCTGAGAAACTGCTTAGTGTCCTCTAAATTCATCTCACAGAGTTACATCTGTATTTCGTGGATCTCTTTGCTAGCCATATTTCTGTGGAATCTGACAGCAGATATTTCGGATCCCTTTGAAGACTATAGGGCCAAAGGAAATATCCCCAGAGAACAAAGAGGAAGAAGCTTTCTGAGAAACTTCTTTGTGTTCTGTGAAATCATCTCAATGAGTTACAGCTTTCCCGTCAAAAAGCCTTTCGGTAAGACAGTTGTTCTGCAATTGGCAAAGTGATATATGGAGGCCCATAGAGGGCTATGGTGAAAAAGGAAATATCCTCAGATGAAATATGGAAAGAAGCTTTCTCAGAAACAGCTTAGTGTTCCGTTAATTCATCTCACGGAGTTACATCTGCATTTCGTGGATCTCTTTGCTAGCCATATTTCTGTGGAATCTGACAGCAGATATTTCGGATCCCTTTGAAGACTATAGGGCCAAAGGAAATATCCCCCGATAACAAAGAGAAAGAAGCTTCCTGAGAAACTTCTTTGTGTTCTGTGAAATCATCTCACAGAGTTACAGCTTTCCCGTCAAAAAGCCTTTCGCTAAGACAGTTCTTGTGGAATTGGCAAAGTGATATTTGGAAGCCCATAGAGGGCCATGGTGAAAAAGGAAATATCCTCAGATGCAATCTGGAAAGAAGCTTTCTGAGAAACTGCTTAGTGTTCTGCTAATTCATCTCACAGAGTTACATCTGTATTTCGTGGATCTCTTTGCTAGCATTATTTCTGTGGAATCTGAGAACAGATATTTCGTATCCCTTTAAAAACTAAAGGGCCAAAGGAAATATCCTCCGATAACAAACAGAAAGAAGCTTTGTGGGAAACTTATTTGTGTTCTGTGAAATCATCTCACAGATTTAGAGCTTTCCCGTCCAGAAGCCTTTCGCTAAGAAAGTTCTTGTGGAATTGGCAAAGTGATATTTGGAAGCCCCTAGAGGGCTATGGTGAAAAAGGAAATATCCTCAGATGAAGTCTGCAGAGAAGCTTTCTGAGAAACTGCTTAGTGTTCTGTTAATTCATCTCTCAGAGTCACATCTGTGTTTTGTGGATCTCTTTGCTAGCCTTATTTCTGTGGAATCTGAGAACAGATACTTCGGATCCCTTTGAGGACTATAGGGCCAAAGGAAATATCCTCCGATAACAAAGAGAACGAAGCTTTCTGAGAAACTTCTTTGTGTTCTTTGAAATCATCTCACAGAGTTACAGCTTTCCCCTCAAGAAGCTTTTCGCTAAGACAGTTCTTGTGGAATTGGCAAAGTGATATTTGGAAGCCCATGGAGGGCTATGGTGAAAAAGGAAATATCCTCAGATGAAATCTGGAAAGAAGCTTTCTGAGAAACTGCTCTGTGATGTGTAACTTCCACTCAAGAAGTTACATCTTGTATTTCGTGGATCTCTTTGCTAGCCTTATTTCTGTGGAATCTGAGAACAGATATTTCGGATCCCTTTGAAGACAATAGGCCAAAGGAAATATCCTCCGATAACAAAGAGAAAGAAGCTTTCTGAGAAACTTCTTTGTGTTCTGTGAAATCATCTCACAGAGTTACAGCTTTCCCGTCCAGAAGCCTTTCGCTAAGACAGTTCTTGTGGAATTGACAAAGTGATATTTGGAAGCCAATAGAGGGCAATGGTGAAAAAGGAAATATGCTCACATGAAATCTGGAAAGAAGCTTTCTGAGAAACTGCTCTGTGATGTGTGACTTCCACTCACAGAGTTACATCTGTATTTCGTGTATCTCTTTGCTAGCCTTGTTTCTGTGGAATCTGAGAACAGATACTTCGTATCCCTTTGAAGACTATAGGGCCAAAGGAAATATCCTCCGATAACAAAGAGAAAGATGCTTTCTGAGAAACTTCTTTGTGTTCGGTGAAATCATCTCACAGAGTTACAGCTTTCCCCTCAAGAAGCTTTTCCCTAAGACAGGTCTTTTGGAATTGGCAAAGTGATATTTGGAAGCCCTTAGAGGGCTATGTTGAAAAAGGAAATATCCTCAGATGAAATCTGGAAGGAAGCTTTCTGAGAAACTGCTTAGTGTTCTGTTAATTCATCTCACAGCGTTACATCTGTCTTTTGTGGATCTCTTTGCTAGCCTTATTTCTGTGGAATCTGAGAACAGATATTTCGGATCCCTTTAAAAACTAAAGGGCCAAAGGAAATGTCCTCCGATAACAAACAGAAGGAAGCTTTCTGAGAAACTACTTTGTGATCTGTGAAATCATCTCACAGAGTTACAGCTTTCCCGTCCAGAAGCCTTTCACTAAGACAGTTCTTGTGGAACTAGCAAAGTGATATTTGTAAGCCCATAGAGGGCTATGGTGAAAAAGGAAATATCCTCAGATGAAATCTGGAAAGAAGCTCTCTGAGAAACTGCTCTGTAATGTGTGACTTGCAAACACAGAGTTACATCTGTATTTCGTGGATCTCTTTGCTAGCCTTATTTCTGTGGAATCTCAGAACAGATATTTCGGATCCCTTTGAAGACCATAGGGCCAAAGTAAATATCCTCCGATAACAAAGAGAAAGAAGCTTTCTGAGAAACTTCTTTGTTTTCTGGGAAATCATCTCCCAGAGTTACAGCTTTCCTGTCAAGAAGCCTTTCGCTAAGACAGTTCTTGTGGAATTGGCAAAGTGATATTTGTAAGCCCATAGAGGGTCGGTGAAAAACGAAATATCCTCAGATGAAATCTGGAAAGAAGCTTTATGAGAAACTGCTTAGTGTTCTGTTAATTCATCTCACAGAGTTACATCTGTATTTCGTGGATCTCTTTGCTAGCCTTCTTTCTGTGAAATCTGAGAACAGATACCTCGGACCCCTTTGAAGACTATAGGGCCAAAGGAAATATCCTCTGATAAGAAAGATTAAGAAGCTTTCTGAGAAACTTCTTTGTGTTCTGTGAAATCATCTCACAGATATACAGCTTTCCCGTCAAGAAGCCTTTCGCTAAGACAGTTCTTGTGGAATTGGCAAGGTGATATTTGGAAGTACCTAGAGGGCTATGGTGAAAAAGGAAATATCCTCAGATGAGATCTGGAAAGAAGCTTTCTGAGAAACTGCTCTGTGATGTGTGACTTCCAAACACAGAGTTACATCTGTATTTCGTGGATCTCTTTGCTAGCCTTATTTCTGTGGAATCTGAGAACAGATATTTCGGATCCCTTTGAAGACTATAGGTCCAACGTAAATATCCTCCGATAACAAAGAGAAAGAAGCTTTCTGAGGAACTGCTTTGTGTTCTGTGAAATCATCTCACAGAGTTACAGCTTTCCCCTCAAGAAGCCTTTCGCTAAGACAGTTCTTGTGGAATTGGCAACGTGATATATCGAAGCCCATAGAGGGCAATGGTGAAAATGGAAATATGCAGAGATGAAATCTGCAAAGAAGCTTTCTCAGAAACTGCTCTGTGATGTGTGAGTTCCACTCACAGAGTTACATCTGTATTTCGTGGATCTCTTTGCTAGCCTTATTTCTGTGGAATCTGAGACCAGATATTTCGGATCCCTTTGAAGAGTATAGGGCCGAAGGAAATATCCTCCGATAACAAAGAGAAAGAAGCTTTCTGAGAAACTTCTTTGTGTTCTGTGAAATCATCTCACAGAGTTACAGCTTTCCCGTCAAGAAGCCTTTCTCTAAGGCAGTTCTTGTGAAATTGGCAAAGTGATATTTGGAAGCCCATAGAGGGCTATGGTGAAAAAGGAAATATCCTCAGATGAAATCTGCAAAGAAGCTTTCTGAGAAACTGCTTAGTGTTCTGCTAATTCATCTCAGAGAGTTACATTTGTATTTCGTGGATCTCTTTGCTAGCCTTATTTCTGTGGAATCTGAGAATAGATATTTCGGATCCCTTTGAAGACTATAGGGCCAAAGGAAATATCGTCCGATAACGAAGAGAAAGAAGCTTTCTGAGAAACTTCTTTGTGTTCTGTGAAATCATCTCAAAGAGTTACCGCTTTCCCGTCCAGAAGCCTTTCGCTAAGACAGTTCTTGTGGAATTGGCAAAGTGATATTGGAAGCCCTTAGAGGGCTATGGTGAAAAAGGAATTATCCTCAGATGAAATCTGGAAAGAAGCTTTCTGAGAGACTGCTCTGTGATGTGTAACTTCCACTTACAGAGTTACATCTGTATTTCGTGGACCTCTTTGCTAGCCTTATTTCTGTGGAATCTGAGAACAGATACTTCGGATCCCCTTGAAGACTACAGGGCCAAAGGAACTATCCTACGATAACAAAGAGAAAGAAGTTTTCTGAGAAACTTCATTGTGTTCTGTGAAATCATCTCACAGAGTTACAGCTTTCCCGTCAAGAAGCATTTTGCCAAGACTGTTCTTGTGAAATTGGCAAAGTGATATTTGGAAGCCCATGGAGGGCAATGGTGAAAAAGGAAATATCCTCAGATAAAAACTGGAAAGAAGCTTTCTGAGAAACTGCTTAGTGTTCTGCTAATTCATCTCACAGAGTTACATCTGTATTTCGTGGATCTCTTTGCTAGCCTTATTTCTGTGGAATCTGAGAACAGATATTTCGGATACCTTTGAAGAGTATAAGCCCAAAGGAAATATCCTCCGATAACAAAGAGAAAGAAGCTTTCTGAGAAACTTTTTTGTGTTCTGTGAAATCATCTCACAGAGTTACAGCTTTCCCCTCAAGAAGATTTTCGCTAAGACAGTTCTTGTGGAATTGGCAAAGTGTTATTTGGAAGCCCATAGAGGGCTATGGTGAAAAAGGAAATATCCTGAGATGAAATCTGGAAAGAAGCTTTCTGAGAGACTGCTCTGTGATGTGTAACTTCCACTCACACAGTTATATCTGTATTTCGTGGATCTCTTTAGTAGCCTTATTTCTGTGGAATCTGAGAACAGATATTTCGGATCCCTTTGAAGACTATAGGTCCAAAGGAAATATCCTCCGATAACAAAGAGAAAGAAGCTTTCTGAGAAACTTCTTTGTGTTCTGTGAAATCATTTCACAGAGTTACAGCTTTCCCGTCAAGAAGCCTTTCGCTAAGACAGTTCCTGTGGAATTGGCAAAGTGATATTTGGAAGCCCATAGAGGGCTATGGTGAAAAAGGAAATATCCTCAGATGAAATCTGGAAAGAAGCTTTCTGAGAAACTGCTTAGTGTTCTGTTAATTCATCTCACAGAGTTACATGTGTATTTCGTGGATCTTCTTGCTAGCCTTATTTGTGTGGAATCTGAGAACAGATATTTCGCATCCCTTTGAAGACTATAGGGAAAAGGAAATATCCTCCGATAACAAAGAGAAAGATGCTTTCTGAGAAACTTCTTAGTGTTCTGTGAAATCACCTCACAGAGTTACAGCTTTCCCGTCAAGAAGCCTTTCACTAAGACAGTTCTTGTGGAATTGGCAAAGTGATATTTGGAAGACCATAGAGGGCTATGGTGAAAAAGGAAATATCCTCAGATGAAATCTGGAAAGAAACTTTCTGAGAAACTGCTTAGTGTTCTGTTAATTCATCTCACAGAGTTAAATCTGTATTTCGTGGATCTCTTTACTAGCCTTATTTCTTTGGAATCTGAGAACAGATATTTCGGATCCATTTCAAGACTATAAGGCCAAAGGAAATATCCTCCGATAACAAAGAGAAAGAAGCTTTCTGAGAAACTTCTTTGTGTTCTGTGAAATCATCTCACAGAGTTCCAGGTTTCCCGTCCAGAAGACTTTCGCTAAGACAGTTCTTGTGGAATTGGCAAAGTGATATTTGGAAGCCCATATAGGGGTATGGTGAAAAAGGAAATATCCTCAGATGAAATCTGGAAAGAAGCTTTCTGAGAAACTGCTCTGTAATATGTGACTTCCACTCACAGAGTTACATCTGTATTTCGTGGATCTCTTTGCTAGCTTTATTTCTGTGGAATCTGAGAACAGATACTTCGGATCCCTTTGAAGACTATAGGGCCAAAAAATATCCTCCGAAAACAAAGAGAAAGAAGCTTTTTGAGAAACTTCTTTGTGTTCTGTGAAATCATCTCACAGAGTTACAGCTTTCCCGTCCAGAAGCCTTTCGCTAAGACCGTTCTTGTGGAATTGGAAAAGGGATATTTGGAAGCCCATAGAGGGCTATGGTGAAAAAGGAAATATCCTCAGATGAAATCTGGAAAGAAGCTTTCCGAGAAACTGCTCTGTGATGTGTGACTTCCATTTGCAGTGTTATATCTCTATTTTGTGGATCTCTCTAGTTGGCTTATTTCTGTGGAATCTGGGAACAGATATTTCGGAATCCTTTGAAGACTATAGGGCCAAACGAAATATCCTCTGATAACAAAGAGAAAGAAGCTTTCTGAGAAACTTCTTTGTGTTCTGTGAAATCATCTCACAGAGTTACAGCTTTCCCCTCAAGAAGCCTTTCGCTNGTTCTGTGAAATCATCTCACAGAGTTACAGCTTTCCCGTCAAGAAGCCTTTCGCTAAGACAGTTCTTGTGGAATTGGCAAAGTGATATTTGGAACCCCATAGAGGGCTATGGTCAAAAAGGAAATATCCTCAGATGAAATCTGGAAAGAAGCTTTCTGAGAAACTGCATAGTGTTCTGTTCATTCATCTCACAGAGTTACATCTGTATTTCGTGGATCTCTTTGCTAGCGTTATTTCTGTGGAAACTGAGAACAGATATTTCGCATCCCTTTGAAGACTACAGGGCCTAAGGAAATATCCTCCGATAACAAAGAGAAAGAAGCTTTCTGAGAAACTTCTTTGTGTTCTGTGAAATCATCTCACAGAGTTACAGCTTTCTCGTCCAGAAGCCTTTCGCTAAGACACTTCTTGTGAAATTGGCAAAGTGATATTTGGAAGCCCATGGAGGGCTATGGTGAAAAAGGAAATATCCTCAGATGAAATCTGGAAAGAAGCTTTCTGAAAAACTGCTCTGTGATATGTGACTTCCACTCACAGAGTTACATCTGTATTTCGTGGATCTCTTTGCTAGCCTTATTTCTGTGGAATCTGCGAAGAGATATTTCTGATGCCTTTTAAGACTATACGGCCAAAGGATATATCCTCCGATAACAAGGAGAAAGAAGTTTTCTAGAAAATTCTTTGTTTTCTGTGAAATCATCTACTAGAGTTACAGCTTTCCCCTCAAGAAGCCTTTCGGTAAGACAGTTCTTGTGGAATTGGCAAAGTGATATTTGGAAGCACATAGAGGGCTCTGGTGAAAAAGGAAATATCCTCAGATGAAATCTGGAAAGAGGCTTTCTGAGAAACTGCTTAGTGTTCTGTTATTTTATCTCACCGAGTTACATCAGTTTTTCATGGATCTCTTTGCTACCCTTATTTCTGTGGAATCTGAGAACAGATACTTCGGATCCCTTTGAAGACTATGGGGCCAAAGGAAATATCCTCCGATTACAAAGAGAAAGAAGCTTTCTGAGAAACTTCTTTGTGTTTTGTGAAATCATCTCACAGAGTTACAGCTTTCCCCTCAAGAAGGTTTCCGCTAAGACAGTTCTTGTGGAATTGGGAAAGTGATATTTGGAAACCCATAGAGGGCTATGGTGAAAAAGGAAATATCCTCAGATGAAATCTGGAAAGAACCGTTCTGAGAAACCGCTTAGTGTTCTGTTAATTCATCTCACAGAGTTACAGCTTTCCCCTCAAGAAGCCGCTCGCTAAGCCTAGTCTTGTGGAATAACCAAAGTGATATTTGTTTGGCCATAGAGGGCTATGGTGAAAAAGAAAATATCCTCAGAGAAAACCTGGAAAGAAGCTTTCCGAGAAACTGCTTTGTGATGTGTGACTTCCACTCACAGAGTTACATCTGTATTTCGTGGATCTCTTTGCTAACCTTATTTCTGTGGAATCTGAAAACAGATATTTCGGATCCCTTTAAAAACTCTAGGGCCAAAGGAAATATACTCTGATAAAAAAGAGAAAGAAGCCTTCTGAGAAACTCCTTTGTGTTCTGTGAAATCATCTCACAGAGTTGCGGCTTTCCCCTCAAGAAACCTTTCGCTAAGACAGTTCTTGTGAAATTTCCAAAGTGATATTTGGAAGCCCATAGAGGGCTCTGGTGAAAAACGAAGTATTATCCGATGAAATCTGGAAAGAAGCTTTCTGAGAAACTTCTTTGTGTTCTGTGAAATCATCTCAGAGATACGGGTTTCCTCTCAAGAAGGCTTTCGCTAAGACAGTTCTTGTGGAATTTGGAAAGTGATATTTGGAAGCCCATAGAGGGCACTCGTGAAAAAGGAAATACCCTCCGATGAAATCTGGAGAGAAGCTATCTGAGAAACTGCTTAGTGTTCTGTTAATTCATCTCACAGAGTTACAGCTTTCCCCTCAAGAAGCCGGTCACTAAGTCTGTTCTTGTGGAATTCGGAAAGTGATATTTGGAAGCCCATAGAGGGCTATTGTGAAAAAGAAAATATCCTCATAGAAAAACTGGAAAGAAGCATTCTGAGAAACTGCTTTTTGATGTGTGACTTCCACTCACAGAGCTACAACTGTATTTCGTGGATCCCTTTGCTAGCCTTATTTCTGTGGAATCTGAGAACAGATATTTCGGATCCCTTTGAAGACTCTAGGGCCAAAGGAAATATCCTCCGATAACAAAGAGAAAGAAGCTTTCTGAGAACCTTCTTTGTGTTCTGTGAAATCATCTCACAGAGTTACAGCTTCCCCTCAAGAAGACTTCCGCTAAGACAGTTCTTGGGTAATTTGCAAAGTGATATGTGGAAGCCCATAGAGGGCTATTGTGAGAAACGAAATATCATCCGATGAAACCTGGAAAGAAGCTTTCTGAGAAACTGCTTAGTGTTCTTTTAATTCATCTCACAGAGTTACAGCTTTCCCCCCAAGAAGCTGCTCACAAAGCCTGTTCTTGTGGAATTCGCAAAGTGATATTTTGGAAGCCCATAGAGGGCTATGGTGAAAAGGAAAATATCCTCGGGGAAAAACTGGAAAGAAGCTTTCTGAGAAACTGCTTGTGATGTGTGACTTACACTCACAGAGTTACATCGGTATTTCGTGGATCTCTTTGCTAGCCTTATTTCTGTGGAATCTGAGAA
Organism: Theropithecus gelada; assembly: GCF_003255815.1. Classification (NCBI taxonomy): domain Eukaryota; kingdom Metazoa; phylum Chordata; class Mammalia; order Primates; family Cercopithecidae; genus Theropithecus; species Theropithecus gelada. The sequence goes on along the minus strand of NC_037676.1, from coordinate 44,987,378 downwards.
CAAATATTTCGGATACCCTTGAAGACTCTAGGGCCAAAGGAAATATCCTCCGATAACAAAGAGAAAGAAGCTTTCTGAGAAACTTCTTTGTGGTCTGTGAAATCACCTCACAGAGTTACAGCTTTCCCCTCAAGAAGTCTTTCGCTAAGACAGTTGTTGTGTAATTTGCAAAGTGATATTTGGACGCCCATAGAGGGCTCTGGTGAAAAAGGAAATATCCGCCGATGAAATCTGGAAGGACGCTTTCTCAGAAACTGCTTAGTGTTCTGTTAATTCATCTCAGAGAGTTACAGCTTTCCCCGCAAGAAGCCGCTCGCTAAGCGTGTTATGGTGGAATTCGCAAAGTGATATTTGGAAGCCCATACAGGGCTATGGTGAAAAAGAAAATATCCTCAGAGAAAAAGTGGAAAGAAGATTTCTGAGAACCTGCTTTGTGATGTGTGACTTCCACTCACAGAGTTACATCTGTATTTGGTGGATCTCTTTGCTAGCCTTATTTCTGTGGAATCTGAGAAGAGATATTTCGGATCCCTTTGAAGACTATAGGGCCAAAGGAAATATCCTCCGATAACAAAGAGAAAGAAGCTTTCTGAGAAACTTCTTTGTGTTCTGTGAAATCAACTCACAGAGTTACTGCTTTCCTCTCAAGAAGCCTTTCGCTAAGACAGTTCTTGTGGAATTGGCAGAGTGATATTTGGAAGCCCATAGAGGGCTATGGAGAAAAAGGAAATATCCTCAGATGAAATCTGGAAAGAAGCTTTCTGAGAAACTGCTGAGTGTTCTGTTAATTCATCTCCCAGAGTTTCATCTGTATTTCGTGGATCTCTTTGGTAGCTTAATTTCTGTGGAATCTGAGAAGAGATATTTCGGATCCCTTTGAAGACTATAGGGCCAAAGGAAATATCCTACGATAACAAAGAGAAAGAAGCTTCCTGAGAAACTTGTTTGTGTTCTGTGAAATCATCTCACAGAGTTACTGCTTTCCCCTCAAGAAGCCTTTTGCTAAGACAGTTCTTGTGGAGTTGGCAAAGTGATATTTGGAAGCCCATAGAGGGCTATGGTGAAAAAGGAAATATCCTCAGATGAAATCAGGAAACAAGCTTTCTGACAAACTGCTGAGTGTTCTGTTAATTCATCTCACAGAGTTACATCTGTATTTCGTGGATCTCTTTGCTAGCTTTATTTCTGTGGAACCTGAGAACAGATATTTCGGATCCCTTTGAAGACTATAGGGTCAAAGCGAATATCCTCCGATAACAAAGAGAAAGAAGCTTTCTGAGAAACTTCTTTGTGTTCTGTGAAACTTCCTTGTGTTCTGTGAAACCAACTCACAGAGTTACTGCTTTCTCCTCAAGAAACCTTTCGCTAAGACAGTTCTTGTAGAATTGGCAAGGTGATAATTGGAATCCCTTAGAGGGCTATGGTGAAAAAGGAAATATCCTCAGATGAAATCTGGAAGGAAGCTTCCTGAGAAACTGCTGAGGGTTCTGTTAATTCATCTCACAGAGTGACATCTGTATTTCATGGATCTCTTTGCCAGCCTTATTTCTGTGGAAACTGAGAACAGATTTTTCGGATCCCTTTGAAGAGTATAGGGCCAAAGGAAATATCCTCCGATAACAAAGAGAAAGAAGCTTTCTGAGAAACTTCTTTGTGTTCTCTGAAATCAACTCACAGAGTTACTGCTTTCCCCTCAAGAAGCCTTTCACTAAGACAGTTCTTGTGGAATTGGCAAAGAGATATTTGGAAGCCCATAGAGGGCTATGGTGAAAAAGGAAATATCCTCAGATGAAATCTGGAAGGAAGCTTTCTGAGAAACTGCTGAGTGTTCTGTTAATTCATCTCACAGAGTTACATCTGTATTTCGTGGATCTCTTTGCTAGCTTTTTTCCGTGGAATCTGAGAACAGATATTTCGGATCCCTTTGAAGACTCTAGGGCCAAAGGAAATATCCTCCGATAACAAAGAGAAAGAAGCCTTCTGAGAAACTTCTTTGTGGTCTGTGAAACGATCTCACAAAGTTACAGATTTACCCTCAAGAAGCCTTTCGCTAAGACAGTTCTTGTGGAATTGGCAAAGTGATATTTGGAAGCCCATAGAGGGCTATGGTGAAAAAGGAAATATCCTGAGATGAAATCTGGAAAGAAGCTTTCTGAGAAACTGCTGAGTGTTCTGTTAATTCATCTCCCAGAGTTCCATCTGTATTTCGTGGATCTCTTTGCTAGCCTTATTTCTGTGGAATCAGAGAACAGATATCTCGGATCCCTTTGAAGACTACAGGGCCAAAAGAAATATCCTCCGATAACAAAGAGAAAGAAGCTTTCTGAGAAACTTCTTTGTGTTCTGTGAAATCATCTCACAGAGTTACACTTTCCCCTCAGGAGGCCTTTCGCTAAGCCAGTTCTTGTGGAATTGGCAAAGTGATATTTGGAAGCCCATAAAGCGTTATGGTGAAAAAGGAAATATCCTCAGATGAAATCTGGAAGAAGCTTTCTGAAAAACTGCTGAGTGTTCCCTTAATTCATCTCACAGAGTTACATCTGTATTTCGTGGATCTCTTTGCTAGCCTTATTTCTGTGGACTCTGAGAACAGATATTTCGGATCCCTTTGAAGACTATAGGGCCAAAGGAAATATCCTCCGTTAACAAAGAGAAAGAAGCTTTCTGAGAAACTTCTTTGTGTTCTGTGAAATCATCTCACAGAGTTACAGCTTTCCCCTCCAGAAGCCATTCGCTAAGACAGTTCTTGTGGAATTGGCAAAGTGATATTTGGAAGCCCATAGAGGGCTATGGTGAAAAAGGAAATATCCTCAGATGAAATCTGGAAAGAAGCTTTCTGAGAAACTGCTGAGTGTTCTGTTAATTCATCTCACAGAGTTACATCTGTATTTCGTGGATCTCTTTGTTAGCCTTATTTCTGTGGAATCTGAGAACAGATATTTCGGATCCCTTTGACGACTATAGGGCCAAAGGAAATATCCTCCGATAACAAAGAGGAAGAAGCTTTCTGAGAAACTTCTTTGTGTTCTGTGAAATCACTCACAGAGTTACAGCTTTCCCCTCAAGAAGCCTTTCGCTAGGACAGGTCTTGTGGTATTGGCAAAGTGATATTTGGAAGCCCTTAGAGGGCTACGGTGAAAAAGGAAATATCCTCGGAACAAATCTGGAAAGAAGCTTTCTGAGAAACTGCTGACTGTTCTGTTAATTCATCTCCCAGAGTTACATCTGTATTTCGTGGATCACTTCGCTAGCCTTATTTCTGTGGAATCTGAGAACAGATATTTCGAATCTCTTTGAAGCCTATAGGGCCAAAGTAAATATCCTCGGATAACAAAGAGAAAGAAGCTTTCTGAGAAACTTCTTTGTTTTCTGGGAAATCATCTCACAGATTTAGAGCTTTTCCTTCAAGAAGCCTTTCGCTAAGACAGTTATTGTGGAATTGGCAAAGTGATATTTGGAAGCCCGGAGAGGGCTATGGTGAAAAAGAATATATCCTCCGATGATAACTGGAAGGAAGCTTTCTGAGAAGCTGCTTAGTGTTCTGTGAATTCATCGCACAGAGTAACAGCTTTCCCCTCAAGAAGCCTTTCGCTAAGACAGTTCTTGTGGAATTGGCAAAGTGATATTTGGAAGTCCATAGAGGGCTATGGTGAAAAAGGAAATATCCTCAGATGAAATCTGGAAAGGAGCTTTCTGAGAAACTCCTGAGTGTTCTGTTAATTCATCTCACAGAGTTACATCTGTGTTTCGTGGATCTCTTTGCTAGCCTTATTTCTGTGGAATCTGAGAACACATATTTCAGATCCCTTTGAAGACTATAGGGCCATAGGAAATATCCTCTGATAACAAAGAGAAAGAAGCTTTCTGAGAAACTTCTTTGTGTTCTGTGAAATTATCTCACAGAGTTACAGCTTTCCCCTCCAGAAGCCTTTCGCTAAGACAGTTCTTGTGGAATTGGCAAAGTGATATTTGGAAGCCCATACAGGGCTATGGTGAAAAAGGAAATATCCTCAGATGAAATCTGGAAAGAAGCTTTCTGAGAAACTGCTGAGTGTTCTGTTAATTCATCTCACAGAGCTACACCTGTATTTCGTGGATCTCTTTGCTAGCCTTATTTCTGTGGAATCTGAGAACAGATATTTCAGATCCCTTTCAATACTATAGGGCCAAAGGAAATATCCTCCGATAACAAAGAGAAAGAAGCTTTCTGAGAAACTTCTTTGTGTTCTGTGAAATCATCTCACAGAGTTACAGCTTTCCCCTCAAGAGGCCTTTCGCTAAGACAGTTCATGTGGAATTCGCAAAGTGATATTTGGAAGCCCATAGAGGGCTATGGTGAAAAAGGAAATATCCTCACATGAAATCTGGAAAGAAGCTTTCTGAGAAACTGCTGAGTGTTCTGTTAATTTATCTCACAGAGTTACATCTGTATTTCGTGGATCGCTTTGCTAGCCTTATTTCTGTGGAATCTGAGAACAGATATTTCGGATCCCTTTGAAGACTATAGGGCCAAAGGAAATATCCTCCCATAACAAAGGGAAAGAAGCTTTCTGTGAAAATTCTTTGTGTTCTGTGAAATCATCTCACAGAGTTACAGCTTTCCCCTGAGGAAGCCTTTCGCTAAGACATTTTTTGTGGAATTGGCAAAGTGATATTTGGAAGCCCATAGAGGGCTATGGTAAAAAGGAAATATCCTCAGATGAAATCTGGAAATAAGCTTTCTGAGAAACTGCTTAGTGTTCCTTGAATTCATCTCACGGAGTTACAGCTTACCCCTCAAGAAGCCGCTCGCTAAGCCTGTTCTTGTGCAATTCGCAATGTGATATTTGGAAGCCCATAGAGGGCTATGTTGAAAAAGGAAATATCCTCAGAGAAAAACTGGGAAGAAGCTTTTTGAGAAACTGCTTGGTGATGTGTGACTACGAGTCACAGAGTTACATGTGTATTTCGTGGATCTCTTTGCTAGCCTTATTTCTGTGGAATCTGAGAACAGATATTTCGGATCCCTTTGAACACTATAAGGCCAAAGGAAATAACCTCTGATAACAAAGAGAAAGAAGCTTTCTGAGAAACTTCTTTGTGTTCTGTGAAATCATCTCACATAGTTACAGCTTTCACTTCAAGAAGCCTTTCGCTAAGAGGGTTCTTGTGTTATTTGCAAAGTGATATTTGGAAGCCCCTAGAGGGCTATGGTGAAAAAGGAAATATCCTCCGATGAAATCTGGAAAGAAGCTTTCTGGGAAACTGCTTAGTGTTCTGTGAATTCATGTCACAGAGATACAGCTTTCCCCTCAAGAAGCCGCTTGCTAAGCCGGTTCTTGTGGAATTCGCAAAGTGATATCTGGAAGCGTTTAGAGGGCTATGGTGAAAAAAGAAACATCCTCAGAGAAAAACTGGAAAGAAGCTTTCTGAGAAACTGCTTTGTGCTGTGTGACTTCCACTCAGAGAGTTACATCTGTATTTCGTGGATCTCTTTGCTAGCCTTATTTCTGTGGAATCTGAGAAGGGATATTTCGGATCCATTTGAAAACTATAGGGCCGAAGGAAATATCCTCGATAACAAAGAGAAAAAAGCTTTCTGAGAAACTTCTTTGTTTTCTGTGAAATCATCTCACAGAGTTACAGGTTTCCCCTCAAGAAGCCTTTCGCTAAGACAGTTCTTGTGGAATTTGCAAAGTGATATTTGGAAGCCCATAGAGGGCTATGGTGAAAAAGGAAATATCCTCCGATGAAATCTGGAAAGAAGCTTTCTGAGAAACTGCTTAGTGTTCTCTGAATTCATCTCACAGAGTTACGCGTGTATTTCGTGGATCTCTTTGCTAGCCTTATTTCTGTGGAATCTGAGAACAGATATTTCGGATCCCTTTGAAGACCAGAGGGCCAAAGGAAATATCCTCCGATAACAAAGACAAAGAAGCTTTCTGAGAAACTTCTTTGTGTTCTGTGAAATCATCTCACAGAGTTACAGCTTTCCCCTCAAGAAGCCGCTCGCTAAGCCTGTTCTTGTGAAATTCGCAAATGTATATTTGGACGCCCATGGAGGGCTATGGTGAAAAAGAAAATATCATAAGAGAAAAACTGGAAAGAAGCATTTTGAGAAACTGCTTTGTGATGTTTGACTTCCACTCTCAGAGTTACATCTGTATTTCGTGGATCTCTTTGCTAGCCTTCTTTCTGTGGAATCTGATAACAGATGTTTCAGATCCCTTTGAAGACTATAGGGCCAAAAGAAATATCCTCCGAAAACAAAGAGAAAGAAGCTTTCTGAGAAACTTCTTTGTGTTCTGTGAAATCATCTCACGGAGTCACAGCTTTCCACTCAAGAAGCCTTTCGCTAAGACAGTTCTTGTGGAATTTGCAAACTGATATTTGGATGACGATGGAGGGCTATGGTGAAAAAGAAATTTTCTTCAGGGAAAAAATGGAAAGAAGCTTTCTGAGAAACTGCTTTGTGATGTGTGACTTCCACTCACAGAGTTACATCTGTATTTCGTGGATCTCTTTGCTAGCCTTATTTCTGTGGAATCTGAGAACAGATACTTCGGATCCCTTTGAAGACTATAAGGTCAAAGGAAATGTCCTCCAATAACAAACAGAAGGAAGCTTTCTGAGAAACTTCTTTGTGTTCTGTGAAATCATCTCACAGAGTTACAGCTTTCCCCTCAAGAAGTCTTTCGCTAAGACACTTCTTGTGGAATTTGCAAAGTGATATTTAGACGCCCGTATAGGGCGATGGTGAAAAAGGAACTATCCTCCGTTGAAATCTGAAAAAAGCTTTCTGAGAAACTGCTTAGTGTTCTGCTAAGTCATCTCACAGAGTTACAGCTTTCCCCTCAAGAAGCCGATCGCTAAGCCTATTCTTGTGGAATTCGCAAACTGATATTTGGAAGCCCATAGAGGGCTAGGGTGAAAAAGAAAATATCCTCAGAAAAAAACTGGAAAGAAGCTTTCTGAGACACTGCTTTGTGATGTGTGACTTCCACTCACAGAGTTACATCTGTATTTCGTGGATCTCTTTGCTATCCTTATTTCTGTGGAATCTGAGAACAGATACTTCGGATCCCTTTGAAGACTCCAGGGCCAAAGGAAATATCCTCCGATAACAAAGAGAAAGAATTTTTCTGGGAAACTCCTTTGTGTTCTGTGAAATCATCTGACAGACTTACAGAGTTCCCCTCAAGAAGCCTTTCGCTAAAACAGTTCTTGTGGAATTTGAAAGGTGATATTTGGAAGCCCATAGAGGGCGCTGGTGAAAAAGGAAATATCCTCCGATGAAATGTGGAAAGAAGCTTTCTGAGAAACTGCTTAGTGTTCTGTTAATTCATCTCACAGAGTTACAGCTTTCCCGTCAAGAAGCCGCTCGCTAAGCCTGTTCTTGTGGAATTGGAAAAGTGATATTTGGAAGACCCTAGAGGGCTATGGTGAAAAAGAAAATATCCTCAGAGAAAAACTGTAAAGAATCTTTCTGAGAAACTGCTTTGTGATGTGTGACTTCCACTCACAGAGTTACATCTGTATTTCGTGGATATCTTTGCTAACCTTATTTCTGTGGAATCTGAAAACTGATATTTCGGATCCCTTTGAAGACTCTAGGGCCAAAGCAAATATCCTCCTATAACAAAGAGAAAGAAGCTTTCTGAGAAACTTCTTTGTGTTCTGTGAAATCATCTCACACAGTTACAGCTTTCCCCTCCGGTAGCCTTTCGCTAAGACAGTTCTTGTGGAATTTGCAAAGTGATATTTGGAAGCCCATAGAGGGCTGTGGTGAAATAGGAAATATCCTCCGATGAAATCTTGAAAGAAGCTTTCTGAGAAACTCCTTAGTGTTCTCTTAATTCATCTCACAGAATTACAGCTTTCCCCTGAAGAAGCCGCTCAGTAAGCCTGTTCTTGTGTAATACGCAAGGGATATTTTGAAGCCCATGCAGAGGTATTGTGAAAAAGACAATATTCTCAGAGAAAAACTGGAAAGAAGGTTTCTGAGAAACTGCTTTCTGGTGTGTGACTTCCACTCAGAGAATTGCATCTGTATTTCGTGGATCTCTTTGTTAGCCTTATTTCTGTGGAATCTGAGAACAGATATTTCAAATCCTTGAAAGACTATACGGCCAAATCAAATATCCTCCAATAACAAGGAGAAAGAAGCTTTCTGAGAAAATTCTTTGTGTTCTGTTAAATCATGTCACAGAGTTATATCTTTTTCCTCAAGAAGCCTTTCGCTGAGACAGTTCTTGTGGAATTAGCAAAGTGATATTTTGAAGCCCATAGAGGTCTCTGGTGAAAAAGGAAGTATCCTCCGATGAAATCTGGAAAGAAGCTTTCTGAGAAACTTCTTAGTGTTCTGTTAATTCATCTCACAGAGTTACAGCTTTCCCCTCAAGAAGCCGCTGGCGAAGCCTATTCTTGTAGAACTCGCAAAGTGATATTTTGAAGCCGATAGAGGGCTAGGGTGAAAAAGAAAATATCCTCAGAGAAAAACTGGAAAGAAGCTTTCTGAGACACTGCTTTGTGATGTGTGACTTCCACTCACAGAGTTACATCTGTATTTCATGGATCTCTTTGCTATCCTTATTTCTGTGGAATGTGAGAACAGATACTTCGGACACCTTTGAAGACTCCACGGCCAAAGCAAATATCCTCCGATAACAAAGAGAAAGAAGCTTTCTGAGAAACTTCTTTGTGTTCTGTGAAATCATCTAACAGAGTTACAGAGTCCCCTCAAGAAGCCTTTCGCTAAGACAGTTCTTGTGGAATTAGCAAAGTGATATTTGGAAAGCCATAGAGGGCTCTGGTGAAAAAGGAAGTATCCTCCGATGAAATCTGGAAAGAAGTTTCTGAGAAACTGCTTAGTGTTCTGTTAATTCATATCACAGAATTACAGGTTTCCCCTCAAGAAGCCACTCGCTAAGCCTGTTCTTGTGGAATTTGCAAAGTGATATTTGGAAGCCCATAGAGGGCTATGGTGAAAAAGGAAATATCCTCCGATGAAATCTGGAAAGAAGCTTTCTGAGAAACTGCTTAGTATTCTGTTAATTCGTCTCACAAATTTACAGCTTTTCCCTCAAGAAGCCGCTCGCTAAGCCTTTTCTTCTGGAATTTGCAAACTGATATTTGGAAGCCCATAGAGGGCTAAGGTGAAAAGGAAAATATCCTCAGAGAAAAACTGGAAAGAAGCTTTCTAAGAAACTGCTTTGTGATGTGTAACTTCCACTTACAGAGTTACATCTGTATTTCGTGGATCTCTTTGCTAGCCTTATTTCTGTGGAATCTGAGAACAGATATTTCGCATCCCTTTGAAGACTCTAGGGCCAAAGGAAATATCCTCCGGGAAAAAGAGAAAGAAGCTTTCTAAGAAACTTCTTTGTGTTCTGTGAAATCATCTCACAGAGTTACAGCTTTCCCCTCAAGATGTCTTTCGCTAAGACAGTTCTTGTGGAATTTTCAAAGTGATATTTGGACGCCCATAGAGGGCGCTGGTGAAAAAGGAAATATCCTCAGATGAAATCTGGAAAGAAGCTTTCTGAGAAACTTCTTTGTGTTCTGTTAATTCAACTCACAGAGTTACAGCTTTCCCCTCAAGAAGCCACTCACTAAGCCTTTTCTTGTGGAATTTTAAAGTGAAATTTCGATGCCCTTAGAGGGCTATGGTGAAAAAGAAAATATCCTCAGAGAAAAACTTGAAAGAAGTTTTCTGAGAAATTGCTTTGTGATGTGTGACTCCCACTCACAGAGTTACATCTGTATTTCGTGGATCTCCTTGCTAGCCTTATTTCTGTGGAATCTGAGAACAGGTATTTCGGATCCCTTTGAAGACTGTAGGGTCAAAGGAAATATCCTCTGATAACAAAGAGAAAGAAGCTTTCTGACAAACTTCTTTGTGTTCTCTGAAATCATCTCATAGACTTACAGCTTTCCCATCAAGAAGACTTTCGCAAAGACAGTTCTTGTGCAATTTGGAAGGTGATATTTAGAAGCCTACAGAGGGCACTGTTGGAAAAGGAAATATTCTCCGATGAAAACTGGAAAGAAGCTTTCTGAGAAACTGCTTAGTTTTCTGTTAATTCATCTCACAGCGTTCCAGCTTTCCCCTCAGGAAACCTCTCGCTAAGCCTGTTCTTGTGGAATTCGCAAAGTGATATTTGGATGCCCATGGATGGCTGTGGTGAAAAAGAAAATATCCTCAGAGAAAAACTGTAAAGAAGCTTTCTGAGAAACTGCTTTCTGATGTGTGACTCCCACTAACAGAGCTACATCTGTATATCGTGGATCTCCTTGCTAGCCTTATTTCTGTGGAATCTGAGAACAGATATTTCGGATCCCTTTGAAGACTATAGGGTCAAAGGAAATATCCTCCGATAACAAAAAGAAAGAAGCTTTCTGAGAAACTTCTTTGTGTTCTGTGAAATCATCTCAAAGAGTTACAGCTTTCCCCTCAAGAGGATTTTCGCTAAGACAGTTCTTGTGGAATTTGAAAAGTGATATTTGGAAGCCCATAGAGGGCACTGGTGAAAAAGGAAATATCCTCCGATGAAATCTGGACAGAAGCTTTCTGAGAAACGGCTTAGTGTTCTGTTAATTCATCTCACAGAGTTACAGCTTTCCAGTCAAGAAGCCGCTCGCTACGCGTGTTCTTGTGGAATTCGCAAAGTGATATTTGGAAGCCCATAGAGGGCTATGGTGAGAAAGAAGTTATACTCAGAGAAAAACTGGAAGGAAGCTTTCTGAGAAACTGCTTTGTGACGTGTGACTTCCACTCACAGAGTTACATCTGTATTTCGGGATCACTTTGCTAGCCTTATTTCTGTGGAATCTGAGAACAGATATTTCGGATCCCTTTGAAGACTATAGGCTCGAAGGAAATATCCTCCGATAACAAAGAGAAAGAAGCTTTCTGTGAAACTTCTTTGTGTTCTGTGAAATCATCTCACAGACTTAAAGCTTTCCCCTCAAGAAGCCTTTCGTTAAGACAGTTCTTGTGGAATTTGCAAAGTGATATTTGGAAGCCCATAGAGGGCACTGGTGAACAAGGAAATATCCTCCGATGAAATCTGGAAAGAAGCTTTCTGAGAATCTGCTTAGTGTTCTATTAATTCATCTCACAGAGTTACACCTTTCCCCTCAAGAAGCCGTTTGCTAAGTCTGTTCTTGTGGAATTCGAAAAGTGATATTTGGAATCCCGTAGAGGGCTATGGTGAAAAAGGAAATATCATCCGATGAAATCTGAAAATAAGCTTTCTGAGAAACTGCTTTGTCATGAGTGACTTCCACTCACAGAGTTCCATCTCTATTTCGTGGATCTCTTTGCTAGCCTTATTTCTGTGGAATCTGAGAACAGATATTTGACATCCATTTGGAGACTATAGGGCCAAAGGAAATATCCTCCGATAACAAAGATAAAGAAGCTTTCTGAGTAACTTCTTTGTGTTCTGTGAAATCATCTCACAGAGTTACAGCTTTCCCCTCAAGAAGCCTTTCGCTAAGACATTTCTTTGGGAATATGAAAAGTGATATTTGGAAGCCCTTAGAGTGCTATGGTGAAAAAGGAAATATCCTCCGATGAAATCTGGAGAGAAGGTTTCTGAGAAACTGGTTAGTGTTCTGTTAATTCATCTCACAGAGTTACAGCATTTCCCTCAAGAAGCCACTCGCTAAGCATGTTCTTGTGGAATTCGCAAAGTGATATTTGGAAGCCCATAGAGGGTTATGGTGAAAAAGAAAATATCCTCAGAGAAAAACAGGAAAGAAGCTTCCTGAGAAACGGCTTTGTGATGTGTGACTTCCGCTCACAGAGTTACATCTGTATTTCGTGGATCTCTTTGCTAGCCTCATTTCTGTGGAACTTGAGAACAGACATTTTGCATTTCTTGGAAGACTACAGGGCCAAAGGAAATATCCTCCGATAACAAAGATAAAGAAGCTTTCTGAGAAACTTCTTTGTGTTCTGTGAAATCATCTCACAGAGCTACAGCTTTCTCCACAAGAAGCCTTTGGCTAAGACAGTTCTTGTGGAATTTTCAAAGTGATATTTGGAAGCCCATAGAGGGTTTTGGTGAAAAAGAAAATATCCTCAGAGAAAAACTGGAAAGAAGCTTTGTGAGAAACTGCTTAGTGTTCTGTTAATTCATCTCACAGAGTTCCAGCTTTCCCCTCAAGAAACCGCTCGCTAAGCCTGTTCTTGTGGAATTCGCAAAGGGCTATTTGGATGCCCATGGAGGGATATGGTGAAAAACAAAATATCCTCAGAGAAAAACTGGAAAGAAGCTTTCTGAGACACTGCTGTGTGAAGTGTGACTTCCACTCACAGAGTTACATATGTGTTTCGTGGAACTCTTTGCTAGCCTTATTTCTGTGGAATCTGAGAACAGAAATTTCGGATCCCTTTGAATACTCTAGGGCCAAAGGAAATATCCTCCGATGACAAAGAGAAAGAAGCTTTCTGAGAAACTTCTTTGTGTTCTATGAAATCATCTCACAGAGTTACAGCTTTCCCCTCAAGGCGCCTTTTGCTAAGACAGTTCTTGTGGAATTTGCAAAGTGATATTTGGAAGCCCATAGAGGCCTATGGTGAAATAGGAAATATCCTCCGATGAAATCTGGAAGGAAGCTTTCTGAGAAACTGGTTAGTGTTCTGTTAATTCTTCTCACAGAGTTACAGCTTTCCCCTAAAGAAGCCGCTCGCTAAGCCTGTTCTTGTGGAATTCGCAAAGTGATATTTGGAAGCCCATAGAGGGCGCTGGTGAAAAAGGAAATATCCTCAGATGAAATCTGGAAGGAAGCTTTCTGAGAAACTGTTTAGTGTTCTCTTAATTCATCTCACAGAGTTACAGCTTTCCCCTCAAGAAGCCGCTCGCTAAGCCTTTTCTTCTGGAATTTGCAAACTGATATTTGGAAGCCCATAGAGGGCTAAGGTGAAAAGGAAAATATCCTCAGAGAAAAACTGGAAAGAAGCTTTCTAAGAAACTGCTTTGTGATGTGTAACTTCCACTTACAGAGTTACATCTGTATTTCGTGGATCTCTTTGCTAGCCTTATTTCTGTGGAATCTGAGAACAGATATTTCGCATCCCTTTGAAGACTCTAGGGCCAAAGGAAATATCCTCCGGGAAAAAGAGAAAGAATTTTTCTGAGAAACTTCTTTGTGTTCTGTGAAATCATCTCACAGAGTTACAGCTTTCCCCTCAAGATGTCTTTCGCTAAGACAGTTCTTGTGGAATTTTCAAAGTGATATTTGGACGCCCATAGAGGGCGCTGGTGAAAAAGGAAATATCCTCAGATGAAATCTGGAAAGAAGCTTTCTGAGAAACTTCTTTGTGTTCTGTTAATTCAACTCACAGAGTTACAGCTTTCCCCTCAAGGAGCCACTCACTAAGCCTTTTGTTGTGGAATTTCAAAGTGAAATTTCGATGCCCTTAGAGGGCTATGGTGAAAAAGAAAATATCCTCAGAGAAAAACTTGAAAGAAGTTTTCTGAGAAATTGCTTTGTGATGTGTGACTCCCACTCACAGAGTTACATCTGTATTTCGTGAATCTCCTTGCTAGCCTTATTTCTGTGGAATCTGAGAACAGGTATTTCGGATCCCTTTGAAGAATGTAGGGTCAAAGGAAATATCCTCCGATAACAAAGAGAAAGAAGCTTTCTGACAAACTTCTTTGTGTTCTCTGAAATCATCTCATAGAGTTACAGCTTTCCCATCAAGAAGACTTTCGCAAAGACAGTTCTTGTGCAATTTGGAAGGTGATATTTAGAAGCCTACAGAGGGCACTGTTGGAAAAGGAAATATTCTCCGATGAAAACTGGAAAGAAGCTTTCTGAGAAACTGCTTAGTTTTCTGTTAATTCATCTCACAGCGTTCCAGCTTTCCCCTCAGGAAACCGCTCGCTAAGCCTGTTCTTGTGGAATTCGCAAAGTGATATTTGGATGCCCATGGATGGCTGTGGTGAAAAAGAAAATATCCTCAGAGAAAAACTGTAAAGAAGCTTTCTGAGAAACTGCTTTCTGATGTGTGACTCCCACTAACAGAGCTACATCTGTATATCGTGGATCTCCTTGCTAGCCTTATTTCTGTGGAATCTGAGAACAGATATTTCGGATCCCTTTGAAGACTATAGGGTCAAAGGAAATATCCTCCGATAACAAAAAGAAAGAAGCTTTCTGAGAAACTTCTTTGTGTTCTGTGAAATCATCTCAAAGAGTTACAGCTTTCCCCTCAAGAGGATTTTCGCTAAGACAGTTCTTGTGGAATTTGAAAAGTGATATTTGGAAGCCCATAGAGGGCACTGGTGAAAAAGGAAATATCCTCCGATGAAATCTGGAAAGAAGCTTTCTGAGAAACGGCTTAGTGTTCTGTTAATTCATCTCACAGAGTTACAGCTTTCCAGTCAAGAAGCCGCTCGCTACGCGTGTTCTTGTGGAATTCGCAAAGTGATATTTGGAAGCCCATAGAGGGCTATGGTGAGAAAGAAGTTATACTCAGAGAAAAACTGGAAGGAAGCTTTCTGAGAAACTGCTTTGTGACGTGTGACTTCCACTCACAGAGTTACATCTGTATTTCGGGATCACTTTGCTAGCCTTATTTCTGTGGAATCTGAGAACAGATATTTCGGATCCCTTTGAAGACTATAGGCTCGAAGGAAATATCCTCCGATAACAAAGAGAAAGAAGCTTTCTGTGAAACTTCTTTGTGTTCTGTGAAATCATCTCACAGACTTAAAGCTTTCCCCTCAAGAAGCCTTTCGTTAAGACAGTTCTTGTGGAATTTGCAAAGTGATATTTGGAAGCCTATAGAGGGCACTGGTGAACAAGGAAATATCCTCCGATGAAATCTGGAAAGAAGCTTTCTGAGAATCTGCTTAGTGTTCTATTAATTCATCTCACAGAGTTACACCTTTCCCCTCAAGAAGCCGTTTCCTAAGTCTGTTCTTGTGGAATTCGAAAAGTGATATTTGGAATCCCGTAGAGGGCTATGGTGAAAAAGGAAATATCATCCGATGAAATCTGAAAATAAGCTTTCTGAGAAACTGCTTTGTCATGAGTGACTTCCACTCACAGAGTTCCATCTCTATTTCGTGGATCTCTTTGCTAGCCTTATTTCTGTGGAATCTGAGAACAGATATTTCCCATCCATTTGGAGACTATAGGGCCAAAGGAAATATCCTCCGATAACAAAGATAAAGAAGCTTTCTGAGTAACTTCTTTGTGTTCTGTGAAATCATCTCACAGAGTTACAGCTTTCCCCTCAAGAAGCCTTTCGCTACGACATTTCTTTGGGAATATGAAAAGTGATATTTGGAAGCCCTTAGACTGCTATGGTGAAAAAGGAAATATCCTCCGATGAAATCTGGAGAGAAGGTTTCTGAGAAACTGGTTAGTGTTCTGTTAATTCATCTCACAGAGTTACAGCATTTCCCTCAAGAAGCCACTCGCTAAGCATGTTCTTGTGGAATTCGCAAAGTGATATTTGGAAGCCCAAAGAGGGTTATGGTGAAAAAGAAAATATCCTCAGAGAAAAACAGGAAAGAAGCTTCCTGAGAAACGGCTTTGTGATGTGTGACTTCCGCTCACAGAGTTACATCTGTATTTCGTGGATCTCTTTGCTAGCCTCATTTCTGTGGAACTTGAGAACAGACATTTTGGATTTCTTGGAAGACTACAGGGCCAAAGGAAATATCCTCCGATAACAAAGATAAAGAAGCTTTCTGAGAAACTTCTTTGTGTTCTGTGAAATCATCTCACAGAGCTACAGCTTTCTCCACAAGAAGCCTTTGGCTAAGACAGTTCTTGTGGAATTTTCAAAGTGATATTTGGAAGCCCATAGAGGGTTTTGGTGAAAAAGAAAATATCCTCAGAGAAAAACTGGAAAGAAGCTTTGTGAGAAACTGCTTAGTGTTCTGTTAATTCATCTCACAGAATTCCAGCTTTCCCCTCAAGAAACCGCTCGCTAAGCCTGTTCTTGTGGAATTCGCAAAGGGCTATTTGGATGCCCATGGAGGGATATGGTGAAAAACAAAATATCCTCAGAGAAAAACTAGAAAGAAGCTTTCTGAGACACTGCTGTGTGAAGTGTGACTTCCACTCACAGAGTTACATATGTGTTTCGTGGATCTCTTTGCTAGCCTTATTTCTGTGGAATCTGAGAACAGAAATTTCGGATCCCTTTGAATACTCTAGGGCCAAAGGAAATATCCTCCGATGACAAAGAGAAAGAAGCTTTCTGAGAAACTTCTTTGTGTTCTATGAAATCATCTCACAGATTTACAGCTTTCCCCTCAAGGCGCCTTTTGCTAAGATAGTTCTTGTGGAATTTGCAAAGTGATATTTGGAAGCCCATAGAGGCCTATGGTGAAATAGGAAATATCCTCCGATGAAATCTGGAAGGAAGCTTTCTGAGAAACTGGTTAGTGTTCTGTTAATTCTTCTCACAGAGTTACAGCTTTCCCCTAAAGAAGCCGCTCGCTAAGCCTGTTCTTGTGGAATTCGCAAAGTGATATTTGGAAGCCCATAGAGGGCGCTGGTGAAAAAGGAAATATCCTCAGATGAAATCTGGAAGGAAGCTTTCTGAGAAACTGTTTAGTGTTCTCTTAATTCATCTCACAGAGTTACAGCTTTCCCCTCAAGAAGCCGCTCGCTAAGCCTGTTCTTGTGGAATTTGCAAAGTGATATTTGGAAGCCCATAGACGGCTATGATGAAAAAGAAAATGTCCTCAGAGAAAAACTGGACAGAAACTTTCAGAGAAACTGCTTCGTGTTGTGTAACTTCCACTCACAGAGTTACATCTGTATTTCGTGTATCTCTTTGCTAGCCTAATTTCTGTATAACCTGAGAACAGATATTTAGGATCCCTTTGAAGACTATAGGGCCAAAGGATATATCCTCCGATAACAAAGACAAAGAAGCTTTCTGAGAAACTGCTTAGTGTTCTGTTAATTCATCACACAGAGTTACAGCTTTCCCTTAAAGAAGCCGCTCGCTAAGCCTGTTTCTGTGGAATTCGAAAAGTGATATTTGGAAGCCCATAGAGGGCGCTGGTGAAAAAGGAAATATCCTCAGATGAAATCTGGAAGGAAGCTTTCTGAGAAACTGCTTAGTGTTCTCTTAATTCATCTCACAGAGTTACAGCTTTCCCCTCAAGAAGCCGCTCGCTAAGCCTGTTCTTGTGGAATTTGCAAAGTGATATTTGGAAGCCCATAGGCGGCTATGATTAAAATGACAATGTCCTCAGAGAAAAACTGGAAAGAAACTTTCAGAGAAACTGCTTCGTGTTGTGTGACTTCCACTCACAGAGTTACATCTGTATTTCGTGGATCTCTGCTAGCTTTATTTCTGTGGAATCTGAGAACAGATACTTCGGATCCCTTTGAAGACTCTAGGGCCAAAGGAAATATCCTCCAATAACAAAGAGAAAGAATCTTTCTGAGAAACTTCTTTGTGTTCTGTGATATCATCTCATAGAGTTACAGCGTTCCACTCAAGAAGTCTTTCGCTGAGCCTGTTCTTGTGGAATTCGCAAAGTGATATTTGGATGCCCTTAGAGGGCTACGGTGAAAAAAAAAATATCCTCAGAGAAAAACTGGAAAGAAGCTTTCTGAGAAACGGCTTAGTGTTCTGTTAATTCATCTCACAGAGTTCCAGCTTTCCCCTCAAGAAGCCGCTCGCTAAGCCTGTTCTTGTGGAATTCGCAAAGGGATATTTGGATGCCCATGGAGGGTTGTGGTGAAAAAGAAAATATCCTCAGAGAAAAACTGGAAAGAAGCTTTCTGAGAAACTGTTTTGTGATGTGTGACTCCCACTCACAGAGTTACATCTGTATTTCGTGCATCTCCTTGCTAGCCTTATTTCTGTGGAATCTGAGAACAGATATTTCGGATCCCTTTGAAGACTATAGGGTCAAAGGAAATATCCTCCGATAACAAACAGAAAGAAGCTTTCTGAGAAACTTCTTTGTGTTCTGTGAAATCATCTCACAGCGTTACAGCTTTTCCCTCAAGAAGCCTTTCGCTAAGACAGTTCTTGTGGAATTGGCAAAGTGATATTTTGAAGACCATAGAGGGCGCTAGTGAAAAAGGAAATATCCTCCGATGAAATCTGGAAAAAATCTTTCTGAGAAACTGCTCAGTGTTCTGTTAATTCATCTCACAGATTTACAGCTTTACCCTCAAGAAGCCGCTAGCTAAGCCTGGTCTTGTGGAATTAGCAAAGTGATATTTGTTTGCCCATAGAGGGCTATGGTGAAAAAGAAAATATCCTCAGAGAAAAACTGGAAAGAAGCTTTCTGAGAAACTGCTTTGTGATGTGTGACTTCCACTCACAGAGTTACATGTGTATTTCGTGGATCTACTTGCTAGCCTTATTTCTGTGAAATCTGAGAGCAGATATTTAGGATCCCTTTAAAATCTCTAGGGCCAAAGGAAATATACTCTGATAAAAGAGAGAAGGCAGCTTTCTGAGAAACTCCTTTGTGTTCTGTGAAATCATCTCACAGAGTTACGGTTTCCCCTCAAGAAGCCTTTCACTAAGACAGTTCTTTTGGAATTTCCAAAGTGATATTTGGAAGCCCATAGAGGGCTCTGGGGAAAAACGAAGTATTATCCGATGATATCTGGAAAGAAGCTTTCTGAGAAACTGCTTAGTGTTCTGTTAATTCATCTCACCGAGTTACAGCTTTCCCCTCAAGAAGCCGATCGCTAAGTCTGTTCTTGTGGAATTCGCAAAGTTATATTTGGAAGCCCAAAGAGGGCTACGATGAAAAAGGAAATATCCTCTGAGAAAAACTGGAAAGAAGCTTTCTGAGAAACCGCTTTGTGCTGTGTGACTTCCACTCACAGAATTACATCTGTATTTCGTGGATCTCTTTGCTAGCCTTATTTCTGTGGAATCTGAGAACAGATATTTCGGAACCCTTTGAAGACTCTAGGGCCAAAGGAAATATCCTCCGATAACAGAGAGAAAGAAGCTTACTGAGAAACTTCTTTGTGTTCTGTGAAATCATCTCACAGACTTAGAGCTTTCCCCTCAAGAAGCCTTTCGCTAAGGCAGTTCTTGTGGAATTTGAAAAGTGATATTTGGAAGCCCATAGAGGGCACTCGTGAAAAAGGAAATATCCTCCGATGAAATCTGGAGAGAAGCTATCTTAGAAACTGCTGAGTGTTCTGTTAATTCATCTCACAGAGTTACAGCATTCCCCTCAAGAAGCCGCTCGCTAAGGCTGTTTTGTGGAATTCGCAAAGTGATATTTGGAAGCCCATAGAGGGTAGTGTTGAAAAAGAAAATATCCTCAAAGAAAAACTGGAAGGAAGCTTTCTTAGAAACTGCTTTGTGATGTGTGACTTCAACTCACCGAGTTACATCTGTATTTCGTGGATCACTTTGCTAGCCTTATTTCTGGGGAATATTAGAACTGATATTTCGGATCCCTTTGAAGTCTCTAGGGCCAAAGGAAATATACTCCCATAACAAAGACAAAGAAGCTTTCTGAGAAACTTCTTTGTGTTCTGTGAAATCATCTCACAGAGTTACAGCTTTCCCCTCAAGAAGCCTTTCGCTAAGACAGTTCTTGTGGAATTTGCAAAGTGATATTTGGAAGCACACAGAGGGCTATGGTGAAAAAGGAAATATCCTTCGATGAAATCTGGAAAGAAGCTTTCTGAGAAACTGCTTAGTGTTCTGTTAATTCATCTCACAGAGTTACAGCTTTCCCCTCAAGAAGCCGCTCGCTAAGCCTGTTCTTGTGGAATTCGCAAAGTGATCTTTGGAAGGCCATAGAGGGCTATGGTGAAAAAGAAAATATCCTCAGAGAAAATCTGGAAAGAAGCTTTCTGAGACACTGCTTTGTGATGTGTGTCTTCCACTCACAGAGTTACATCTGTATTTCGTGGATCTCTTTGCTAGCCTTATTTCTGTGGAATCTGAAAACAGATACTTCGGATCCCTTTGAAGACTCTAGGGCCAAAGGAAATATCCTCCGAAAACAAAGAGAAAGAAGCTTTCTGAGAACCTTCTTTGTGTTTTGTGAAATCATCTCACAGAGTTACAGCTTTCCCCTCAAGAAGCCTTTCGCTAAGACAGTTCTTGTGGATTTGGCAAAGTGATATTTGGAATACCATACAGGGCTATGGTGAAAAAGGAAATATCCTCCGATGAAATCTGGATAGAAGCTTACTCAGAAACTGCTTAGTGTTCTGTTAATTCATCTCACAGAGTTAAAGCTTTCCCCTCAAGAAGCCGCTCACTAAGCCTGTTCTTGTGGAATTCGCAAAGTGATATTTGGAAGCCCATAGTGGGCTACGGTTAAAAAGAAAATCTACTCAGAGAAAAACTGGAAAGAAGCTTTCTGAGACACTGCTTTGTGATGTGTGACTTCCACTCACAGAGATACAACTGTATTTCGTGGATCTCTTTGCTAGCCTTATTTCTGTGGAATCTGAGCACAGATATTTCGGATCCCTTGGAAGCCTATAGGGCCAAAGGAAATATCCTCCGATAACAAAGAGAAAGAAGCTTTCTGAGAAACTTCTTCGTGTTCTGTGAAATCATCTCACAGAGTTACCACTTACCCCTGAAGAAGCCTTTCGCTAAGACAGTTCTTGTGGAATTTGCAAAGTGATATTTGAAAGCCCATAGAGGGCACTGGTGAAAAAGGAAATATCCTCCGATGAAATGTGGAAAGAAGCTTTCTGAGAAACTGCTTAGTGTTCTGATAATTCATCTCACAGAGTTACAGCTTTCCCCTCAAGAAGCCGCTCGCTAAGCCTGTTCTTGTGGAATTCGCAAAGTGATATTTGGAAGCCCATACAGGGCTATGTGAAAAAGAAAATATCCTCAGAGAAAAACTGGAAAGAAGCTTTCTGAGAAACTGCTTTGTGATGTGTGACTTCCACTCACAGAGTTACATCTGTATTTCGTGGATCTCTTTGCTAGCCTTATTTCTGTGGAATCTGAGAACTGATATTTCGGATCCCTTTGAAGTCTCTAGGGCCAAAGGAAATCTCCTCCGATAAGAAAGAGAAAGAAGCTTTCTGAGAAACTACTTTGTGTTCTGTGAAATCATCTCACAGAGTTACAGCTTTCCCCCTCAAGAAGCCTTTCGCTAAGACAGTTCTTGTGGAATTTGCAAAGTGATATTTGAAAGCCCATAGAGGGCACTGGTGAAAAAGGAAATATCCTCCGATGAAATGTGGAAAGAAGCTTTCTGAGAAACTGCTTAGTGTTCTGATAATTCATCTCACAGAGTTACAGCTTTCCCCTCAAGAAGCCGCTCGCTAAGCCTGTTCTTGTGGAATTCGCAAAGTGATATTTGGAAGCCCATACAGGGCTATGTGAAAAAGAAAATATCCTCAGAGAAAAACTGGAAAGAAGCTTTCTGAGAAACTGCTTTGTGATGTGTGACTTCCACTCACAGAGTTACATCTGTATTTCGTGGATCTCTTTGCTAGCCTTATTTCTGTGGAATCTGAGAACTGATATTTCAGATCCCTTTGAAGTCTCTAGGGCCAAAGGAAATCTCCTCCGATAAGAAAGAGAAAGAAGCTTTCTGAGAAACTACTTTGTGTTCTGTGAAATCATCTCACAGAGTTACAGCTTTCCCCTCAAGAAGCCTTTCGCTAAGACAGTTCTTGTGGAATTTGCAAGTGATATTTTGAAGCCCATAGAGGGCTGAGGTGAAAAATGAAATATCCTCCGATGAAATCTGGAAAGAAGCTTTCTGAGAAACTGTTTAGTGTTCTGTTAATTCATTTTACAGAGTTACAGCTTTCCCCTCAAGAAGCCGCTCGCTAAGCCTGTTTTTGTGGAATTCGCAAAGTAATATTTGGAAGCCCATACAGGGCTATGGTGAAAAAGAAAATATCCTCAGAGAAAAACTGGAAAGAAGCTTTCTGAGAAAGTGCTTTGTGATGTGTGACTTCCACTCACAGAGTTACATCTGTATTTCGTGGATCTCTTTGCTAGCCTTATTTCTGTGGAATCTGAGAACAGATATTTCAGATCCCTTGGAAGATTCTAGTGCAAAAGAAACTATACTCCGATAGCAAAGAGAAAGATGCTTTCTGAGAAACTTCTTAGTTTTCTGTGAAATCATCTCACAGAGTTACAGCTTTCCCCTCAAGAAGCCTTTGGCTAAGACAGTTCTTGTGGAATTTTCAAAGTGATATTTGGACGCCCATAGAGGGCGCTGGTGAAAAAGAAAATATCCTTGGATGAAATCTGGAAAGAAGCTTTCTGAGAAACTGCTTAGTGTTCTGTTAATTCATCTCACAGATTTACAGCTTTCCCCTCAAGAAGCCCCTCGCTAAGCCTGTTCTTGTGCAATTCGCAAAGTGATATTTGGAAGCCCATACAGGGCTATGGTGAAAAAGAAAATATCCTCAGAGAAAAACTGGAAAGAAGCTTTCTGAGAAACTGCTTTGTGATGTGTGATTCCACTCACAGAGTTACATCTGTATTTCGTGGATCTCTTTGCTAGCCTTATTTCTGTGGAATCTGAGAACAGATATTTCAGATCCCTTGGAAGATTCTAGGGCAAAAGAAACTATCCTCCGATAGCAACGAGAAAGATGCTTTCTGAGAAACTTCTTTGTGTTCTGTGAAATCATCTCACAGAGTTACAGCTTTCCCCTCAAGAAGCCTTTGGCTAAGACAGTTCTTGTGGAATTTTCAAAGTGATATTTGGACGGCCATAGAGGGCGCTGGTGAAAAAGGAAATATCCTCGGATGATATCTGGAAAGAAGCTTTCTGAGAAACTGCTTAGTGTTCTGTTAATTCATCTCACAGATTTACAGCTTTCCCCTCAAGAAGCCCCTCGCTAAGCCTGTTCTTGTGCAATTCGCAAAGTGATATTTGGCAGCCCATAGAGGGCTATGGTGAAAAAGAAAATATCCTCCGAGAAAAACTGGAAAGAAGCTTTCTGAAAACTGTTTTGTGATGTGTGACTTCCACTCACAGAGTTACATCTGTATTTCGTGGATCTCTTTGCTAGCCTTATTTCTGTGGAATCTGAGAACAGAAATTTCGGATCCCTTTGAAGACTAGAGGGCAAAATTAAATATCCTTCGATTTCAAAGAGAAAGGAGCTTTCTGAGAAACTTCTTTGTGTTCTGTGAAATCATCTCACAGAGTTACAACTTTCCCATAAAGAAGGCTTTCTCTAATGCAGTTCTTGGGCAATTTGCAAAGTGATATTTGGAAGCCCATGGAGGGCTCTGGTGAAAAAGGAAATATCCTCCGATGAAATCTGGAAGGAAGATTTCTGAGAAACTGCTTAGTGTTCTCTTAATTCATCTCACAGTGTTACAGCTTTACAATCAAGAAGCTGCTGGCTAAGCCTGTTGTTGTGGAATTCGCAAAGTGATATTTGGAAGCCCATAGACGGCTATGATGAAAAAGAAAATGTCCTCCGAGAAATACTGGAAAGAAGCTTTCAGAGAAAATGCTTCGTGTTGTGTGACTTCCACTCACAGAGTTACATCTGTATATCGTGGATCTCTTTGCTAGCTTTATTTCTGTGGAATCTGAGAACAGATACTCCGGATCCCTTTGAAGACTCTAGGGCCAAAGGAAATATCCTCCAATAACAAAGAGAAAGAAGCTTTCTGAGAAACTTCTTTGTGTTCTTTGATATCATCTCATAGAGTTACAGCGTTCCCCTCAAGAAGCCTTTTGCTATGCCTGTTCTTGTGGAATTCGGAAAGTGATATTTGGATGCCCTTAGAGGGCTATGGTGAAAAAGGAAATATTCTCCGAGAAAAACTGGAAAGAAGATTTCTGAGAAACTGCTTTGTGATGTGTGACTTCCACTTACAGAGTTACATCTGTATTTCGTGGATTCCTTTGCTAGCCTTATTTCTGTGGAATCTGAGAACAGATATTTCGGAACCCTTTGAAGACTAGAGGGCAAAAGGAAATATCCTCCGATTTCAAAGAGAAAGGAGCTTTCTGAGAAACTTCTTTGTGTTCTGTGAAATCATCTCACAGAGTTACAGCTTTCTCCTGAAGAAGCCTTTCGCTAAGGCAGTTCTTGTGGAATTTGCAAAGTGATATTTGGAAGCCCTAGAGGGCTGTGGTGAAAAAGGAAATATCCTCCGATTAAATCTGGAAAGAATCTTTCTGAGAAACTGCTTAGTTTTCTGTTAATTCATCTCACAGAGTTACAGCTTTCCCCTCAAGAAGCCGCTCGCTAAGCCTGTTCTTGTGGAATTTGCAAAGTGATATTTGGAAGCCCATAGAGGGCTATGGTGTAAAGGAAATATCCTCCGAGAAAAACTGGAAAGAAGATTTCTGAGAAACTGCTTTGTGATGTGTGACTTCCACTTACAGAGTTACATCTGTATTTCGTGGATTCCTTTGCTAGCCTTATTTCTATGGAATCTGAGAACAGAGATTTCGGATCCCTTTGAAGACTAGAGGGCAAAAGGAAATATCCTCCGATTTAAAAGAGAAAGAAGCTTTCTGAGAAACTTCTTTGTGTTCTGTGAAATCATCTCACAGAGTTACAGCTTTCCCCTAAAGAAGGCTTTCTCTAATGCAGTTCTTGGGCAATTTGCAAAGTGATATTTGGAAGCCCATGGAGGGCTCTGTTGAAAAAGGAAATATCCTCCGATGAAATCTGGAAGGAAGATTTCTGAGAAACTGCTTAGTGTTCTGTTAATTCATCTCACAGAGTTACAGCTTTCCCCTCAGAATCCTTTCGCTAAGACAGTTCTTGTGGAATATGAAAAGTGATATTTTGAAGTCCTTAGAGTGCTATGGTGGAAAAGGAAATATCCTCCGATGAAATCTGGACAGAAGCTTTCTGAGAAACTGCTTAGTGTTCTGTTAATTCATCTCACAGAGTTACAGCTTTCCGCTCAAGAAGCCGCTCGCTAAGCATGTTCTGCTGGAATTCGCAAAGTGATATTTGGAACCCCATAGAGGGCTACGGTGAAAAAGAAAATATCCTCAGAGAAAAACTGGAAAGAAGCTTTCTGAGAAACTGCTTTGTGATGTGTGACTTCCACTCACAGAGTTACATCTGTATTTTGTGGATCTCTTTGCTAGCCTTATTTCTGTGGAATCTGAGAACAGATATTTCGGATCCCTTGGAAGACTATAGGGCCAAAGGAAATATCCTCCGATAACAAAGAGAAAGAACCTTTCTGAGAAACTTCTTTGTGTTCTGTGAAATCATATCACAGAGTTAGAGCTTTCCCCTCAAGAAGCCTTTCGCTAAGACAGTTCTTGTGTATTTTGCAAAGTGATATTTGGAAGCCCATAGAGGGCTACGGTGAAAAAGGAAATATCCTCCCATAAAATCTGGAAAGAAGCTTTCTGAGAAACTGATTAGTGTTCTGTTAAATCATCTAACAGAGTTACAGCTTTCCCCTCAAGAAGTCGCTCGCTAAGCCTGTTCTTGTGCAATTCGCAAAGTGATATTTGGAGGCCCATAGAGGGCTAAGGTGAAAAAGAAAATATCCTCAGAGGAAAACTGGAAAGAAGTTTTCTGAGAAACTGCTTTGTGATGTGTGACTTCCACTCACAGAGTTACATCTGTATTTCATGGGTCTCTTTGCTAGCCTTATTTCTGTGGAATCTGAGAACTGATATTTCAGATCCATTTGAAGACTATAGGGCCAAAGGGAATATCCTCCGATAACAAAGAGAAAGAAGCTTTGCGAGAAACTTCTTTCTGGTCTCTGAAATCATCTCAAAGAGTTACAGCTTTCCCCTGAAGAAGCCTTTCGCTAAGACAGTTCTTGTGAAATTTTGCAAAGTGATATTTGGAATCCCATAAAGGGCTATGGTGAAAACGGAAATATCCTCCGATGAAATCTGGAAAGAAGTTTTCTGAGAAACTGCTTAGTGTTCTGTTAATTCATCTCACCGAGTTACAGCTTTCCCCTCAAGAAGTCGATCGCTAAGCCTGTTCTTGTGGAATTCGCAAAGTTATATTTGGAAGCCCATAGAGGGCTACGATGAAAAAGGAAATATCCTCTGAGAAAAACTGGAAAGAAGCTTTCTGAGAAACCGCTTTGTGCTGTGTGACTTCCATTCACAGAAATACATCTGTATTTCGTGGATCTCTTTGCTAGCCTTATTTCTGTGGAATCTGAGAACAGATATTTCGGATCCCTATGAAGACTCTACGGCCAAAGGAAATATCCTCCGATAACAAAGAGAAAGAAGTTTTCTGAGAACTTCTTTGTGTTCTGTGAAATCATCTCACAGACTTAGAGCTTTCCCCTCAAGAAGCCTTTCGCTAAGACAGTTCTTGTGGAATTTGGAAAGTGATATTTGGAAGCCCATAGAGGGCACTCGTGAAAAAGGAAATATCCTCCGATGAAATCTGGAGAGAAGCTATCTGAGAAACTGCTTAGTGTTCTGTTAATTCATCTCACAGAGTCACAGCATTCCCCACAAGAAGCCGCTCGCTAAGGCTGTTCTTGTGGAATCCGCAAAGTGATATTTGGAAGCCCATAGAGGGCAGTGTTGAAAAAGAAAATATCCTCAAAGAAAAACTGGAAGGAAGCTTTCTGAGAAACTGCTTTGTGTTCTGTTAATTTATCTCACAGAGTTACAGCTTTCCCCTCAAGAAGCCGCTCGCTAAGCCTGTTCTTGTGGAATTCGCAAAGTGATCTTTGGAAGCCCACAGAAGGCTATGGTGAAAAAGAAAATATCCTCAGAGAAAAACNGGCTTAGCGAGCGGCTTCTTGAGGGGAAAGCTGTAACTCTGTGAGATGAATTAAGAGAACACTAAACAGTTTCTCAGAAAGCTTCCTTCCAGATTTCATCTGAGGATATTTCCTTTTTCACCAGCGCCCTCTATGGGCTTCCAAATATCACTTTGCGAATTCCACAAGAACAGGCTTAGCGAGCGGCTTCTTTAGGGGAAAGCTGTAACTCTGTGAGAAGAATTAACAGAACACTAACCAGTTTCTCAGAAAGCTTCCTTCCAGATTTCATCGGAGGATATTTCCTATTTCACCATAGGCCTCTATGGGCTTCCAAATATCACTTTGCAAATTCCACAAGAACTATCTTAGCAAAAGGCGCCTTGAGGGGAAAGCTGTAAATCTGTGAGATGATTTCATAGAACACAAAGAAGTTTCTCAGAAAGCTTCTTTCTCTTTGTCATCGGAGGATATTTCCTTTGGCCCTAGAGTATTCAAAGGGATCCGAAATTTCTGTTCTCAGATTCCACAGAAATAAGGCTAGCAAAGAGATCCACGAAACACATATGTAACTCTGTGAGTGGAAGTCACACTTCACACAGCAGTGTCTCAGAAAGCTTCTTTCTAGTTTTTCTCTGAGTATATTTTGTTTTTCACCATATCCCTCCATGGGCATCCAAATAGCCCTTTGCGAATTCCACAAGAACAGGCTTAGCGAGCGGTTTCTTGAGGGGAAAGCTGGAATTCTGTGAGATGAATTAACAGAACACTAAGCAGTTTCTCACAAAGCTTCTTTCCAGTTTTTCTCTGAGGATATTTTCTTTTTCACCAAAACCCTCTATGGGCTTCCAAATATCACTTTGAAAATTCCACAAGAACTGTCTTAGCCAAAGGCTTCTTGTGGAGAAAGCTGTAGCTCTGTGAGATGATTTCACAGAACACAAAGAAGTTTCTCAGAAAGCTTCTTTATCTTTGTTATCGGAGGATATTTCCTTTGGCCCTGTAGTCTTCCAAGAAATGCAAAATGTCTGTTCTCAAGTTCCACAGAAATGAGGCTAGCAAAGAGATCCACGAAATACAGATGTAACTCTGTGAGCGGAAGTCACACATCACAAAGCCGTTTCTCAGGAAGCTTCTTTCCTGTTTTTCTCTGAGGATATTTTCTTTTTCACCATAACCCTCTTTGGGCTTCCAAATATCACTTTGCGAATTCCACAAGAACATGCTTAGCGAGTGGCTTCTTGAGGGAAATGCTGTAACTCTGTGAGATGAATTAACAGAACACTAACCAGTTTCTCAGAAACCTTCTCTCCAGATTTCATCGGAGGATATTTCCTTTTTCACCATAGCACTCTAAGGGCTTCCAAATATCACTTTTCATATTCCCAAAGAAATGTCTTAGCGAAAGGCTTCTTGAGGGGAAAGCTGTAACTCTGTGAGATGATTTCACAGAACACAAAGAAGTTACTCAGAAAGCTTCTTTATCTTTGTTATCGGAGGATATTTCCTTTGGCCCTATAGTCTCCAAATGGATGGGAAATATCTGTTCTCAGATTCCACAGAAATAAGGCTAGCAAAGAGATCCACGAAATAGAGATGGAACTCTGTGAGTGGAAGTCACTCATGACAAAGCAGTTTCTCAGAAAGCTTATTTTCAGATTTCATCGGATGATATTTCCTTTTTCACCATAGCCCTCTGCGGGATTCCAAATATCACTTTTCGAATTCCACAAGAACAGACTTAGCAAACGGCTTCTTGAGGGGAAAGGTGTAACTCTGTGAGATGAATTAATAGAACACTAAGCAGATTCTCAGAAAGCTTCTTTCCAGATTTCATCGGAGGATATTTCCTTGTTCACCAGTGCCCTCTATAGGCTTCCAAATATCACTTTGCAAATTCCACAAGAACTGTCTTAACGAAAGGCTTCTTGAGGGGAAAGCTTTAAGTCTGTGAGATGATTTCACAGAACACAAAGAAGTTTCACAGAAAGCTTCTTTCTCTTTGTTATCGGAGGATATTTCCTTCGAGCCTATAGTCTTCAAAGGGATCCGAAATATCTGTTCTCAGATTCCACAGAAATAAGGCTAGCAAAGTGATCCCGAAATACAGATGTAACTCTGTGAGTGGAAGTCACACGTCACAAAGCAGTTTCTCAGAAAGCTTCCTTCCAGTTTTTCTCTGAGTATAACTTCTTTCTCACCATAGCCCTCTATGGGCTTTCAAATATCACTTTGCGAATTCCACAAGAACACGCTTAGCGAGCGGCTTCTTGACTGGAAAGCTGTAACTCTGTGAGATGAATTAACAGAACACTAAGCCGTTTCTCAGAAAGCTTCTGTCCAGATTTCATCGGAGGATATTTCCTTTTTCACCAGTGCCCTCTATGGGCTTCCAAATATCACTTTTCAAATTCCACAAGAACTGTCTTAGCGAAAATCCTCTTGAGGGGAAAGCTGTAACTCTTTGAGATGATTTCACAGAACACAAAGAAGTTTCTCAGAAAGCTTCTTTCTTTTTGTTATCGGAGGATATTTCCTTTGACCCTATAGTCTTCAAAGGGATCCGAAATATCTGTTCTCAGATTCCACAGTAATAAGGCTAGCAAGGAGATCCACGATATACAGATGTAGCTCTGTTAGTGGGAGTCACACATCAGAAAGCAGTTTCTCAGAAAGCTTCTTTACAGTTTTTCTCTGAGGATATTTTCTTTTTCACCACAGCCATCCATGGGCATCCAAATATCACTTTGCGAATTCCACAAGAACAGGCTTAGCGAGCGGTTTCCTGAGGGGAAAGCTGGAACGCTATGAGATGAATTAACAGAAAACTAAGCAGTTTCTCAGAAAGCTTCTTTCCAGTTTTCATCGGAGAATATTTCCTTTTCCAACAGTGCCCTCTGTAGGCTTCTAAATATCACCTTCCAAATTGCACAAGAACTGTCTTTGCGAAAGTCTTCTTGATGGGAAAGCTGTAAGTCTATGAGATGATTTCAGAGAACACAAAGAAGTTTGTCAGAAAGCTTCTTTCTCTTTGTTATCAGAGGATATTTCCTTTGACCCTACAGTCTTCAAAGGGATCCGAAATACCTGTTCTCAGATTCCACAGAAATAAGGCTAGCAAGGAGATCCACGAAATACAGATGTAACTCTGTGAGTGGGAGTCACACATCACAAAGCAATTTCTCAGAAAACTTCTTTCAAGTTTTTCTCTGAGGATATTTTCTTTTTCACCATAGCCCTCTAAGGGCATCGAAATTTCACTTTAAAATTCCACAAGAAAAGGCTTAGTGAGTGGCTTCTTGAGGGGAAAGCTGTAACTCTGTGAGTTGAATTAACAGAACACAAAGAAGTTTCTCAGAAAGCTTCTTTCCAGATTTCATCTGAGGATATTTCCTTTTTCACCAGCGCCCTCTATGGGCGTCCAAATATCACTTTGAAAATTCCACAAGAACTGTCTTAGCGAAAGACATCTTGAGGGGAAAGCTGTAACTCTGTGAGATGATTTCACAGAACACAAAGAAGTTTCTCAGAAAAATTCTTTCTCTTTTTCCCGGAGGATATTTCCTTTGGCCCTAGAGTCTTCAAAGGGATGCGAAATATCTGTTCTCAGATTCCACAGAAATAAGGCTAGCAAAGAGATCCACGAAATACAGATGTAACTCTGTAAGTGGAAGTTACACATCACAAAGCAGTTTCTTAGAAAGCTTCTTTCCAGTTTTTCTCTGAGGATATTTTCCTTTTCACCTTAGCCCTCTATGGGCTTCCAAATATCAGTTTGCAAATTCCAGAAGAAAAGGCTTAGCGAGCGGCTTCTTGAGGGGAAAGCTGTAAATTTGTGAGACGAATTAACAGAATACTAAGCAGTTTCTCAGAAAGCTTCTTTCCAGATTTCATCGGAGGATATTTCCTTTTTCACCATAGCCCTCTATGGGCTTCCAAATATCACTTTGCAAATTCCACAAGAACAGGCTTAGCGAGTGGCTTCTTGAGGGGAAACCTGTAATTCTGTGATATGAATTAACAGAACACTAAGCAGTTTCTCAGAAACTTCTTTCCAGATTTCATCGGAGGATACTTCCTTTTTCACCAGAGCCCTCTATGGCTTTCCAAATATCACTTTGCTAATTCCACAAGAACTGTCTTAGCGAAAGGCTTCTTGAGGGGACTCTGTAACTCTGTTAGATGATTTCACAGAACACAAAGAAGTTTCTCAGAAAGCTTCTTTCTCTTTGTTATCGGAGGATATTTGCTTTGGCCGTGGAGTCTTCAAAGGTGTCCGAAGTATCTGTTCTCACATTGCACAGAAATAAGGATAGCAAAGAGATCCATGAAATACAGATGTAACTCTGTGAGTGGAAGTCACACATCACAAAGCAGTGTCTCAGAAAGCTTCTTTCCAGTTTTTCTCTGAGGATATTTTCTTTTTCACCCTAGCCCTCTATCGGCTTCAAAATATCACTTTGCGAGTTCCACAAGAATAGGCTTCGCCAGCGGCTTCTTGAGGGGAAAGCTGTAACTCTGTGAGATGAATTAACAGAACACTAAGAAGTTTCTCAGAAAGCTTCTTTCCAGATTTCATCGGAGGATACTTCCTTTTTCACCAGAGACCTCTATGGGCTTCAAAATATCACTTTGCTAATTCCACAAGAACTGTCTCAGCGAAAGGCTTCTTGAGGAAAAAGATATAGCTCTGTGACATGATTTAACAGAACACAAAGAATTTTCTCAGAAAGCTTCTTTCTCCTTGTTATCGGAGGATATTTGATTTGGCCGTATAGTCTTTCAAGGATTTGAAATATCTGTTCTCAGATTCCACAGAAATAAGGCTAACAAAGAGATCCACGAAATACAGATGTAATTCTCTGAGTGGAAGTCACACACCAGAAAGCAGTTTCTCAGAAACCTTCTTTCCAGTTTTTCTCTGAGAATATTGTCTTTTTCACAATACCTCTGCATGGGCTTCAAAATATCCCTTGCGTATTACACAAGAACAGGCTTACTGAGCGGCTTCTTCAGGGGAAAGCTGTAATTCTGTGAGATGAATTAAGAGAACACTAAGGAGTTTCTCAGAAAGCTTCTTTCAAGATTTCATCGGAGGATATTTCCTATTTCACCACAGCCCTCTATGGGCTTCCAAATATCACTTTGCAAATTCCACAAGAACTGTCTTAGCGAAAGGCTACCCGAGGGGAAAGCTGTAACTGTGTGAGATGATTTCACAGAACACAAAGAAGTTTCTCAGAAAGCTTCTTTCTCTTTGTTATAGGAGGATATTTGCTTTGGCCCTAGAGTCTTCAAAGGGATTCGAAATATAAGTTTTCAGATTCCACAGAAATAAGGTTAGCAAAGATATCCACGAAATACAGATGTAACTCTGTGAGTGGAAGTCACACATCACAAAGCAGTTTCTCAGAAAGATTCTTTACAGTTTTTCTCTGAGGATATTTTCTTTTTCACCATAGCCCTCTAGGTCTTCCAAATATCTCTTTTCCAATTCCACAAGAACAGGCTTAGCGAGCGGCTTCTTGACGGGAAAGCTGTAACTCTGTGAGATGAATTAACAGAACACTAAGCAGTTTCTCAGAAAGCTTCTTTCCACATTTCATCGGAGGATATTTCCTTTTTCACCAGCGCCCTCTATGGGCTTCCAAATATCACCTTTCAAATTCCACAAGAACTGTTTTAGCGAAAGGCTTCTTGAGGGGAACTCTGTAAGTCTGTCAGATGATTTCACAGAA
Organism: Theropithecus gelada; assembly: GCF_003255815.1. Classification (NCBI taxonomy): domain Eukaryota; kingdom Metazoa; phylum Chordata; class Mammalia; order Primates; family Cercopithecidae; genus Theropithecus; species Theropithecus gelada. Next base: position 44,955,002 of record NC_037676.1, on the reverse strand, counting down.
CACAAAGGAGTTTCTCAGAAAAATTCTTTCTCTTTGTTATCGGAGGATATTTCCTTTGGCCCTGGAGTCTTCAAAGGGATCCGAAGTATCTGTTCTCAGATTCCACAGAAATAAGGATAGCAAAGAGATCCACGAAATACAGATGTAACTCTGTGAGTGGAAGTCACACATCACAAAGCAGTGTCTCAGAAAGCTTCTTTCCAGTTTTTTTCTGAGGATATTTTCTTTTTCACCCTAGCCCTCTATGGGCTTCCAAATATCAGTTTGCGAATTCCACAAGAATAGGCTTAGCGAGCGGCTTCTTGAGGGGAAAGCTGTAACTCTGTGAGATGACTTAGCAGAACACTAAGCAGTTTCTCAGAAAGCTTTTTCCAGATTTCAACGGAGGATAGTTCCTTTTTCACCATCGCCCTATACGGGCGTCTAAATATCACTTTGCAAATTCCACAAGAAGTGTCTTAGCGAAAGACTTCTTGAGGGGAAAGCTGTAACTCTGTGAGATGATTTCACAGAACACAAAGAAGTTTCTCAGAAAGCTTCCTTCTGTTTGTTATTGGAGGACACTTCCTTTGACCTTATAGTCTTCAAAGGGATCCGAAGTATCTGTTCTCAGATTCCACAGAAATAAGGCTAGCAAAGAGATCCACGAAATACAGATGTAACTCTGTGAGTGGAAGTCACACATCACAAAGCAGTTTCTCAGAAAGCTTCTTTCCATTTTTTCCCTGAAGAAAATTTCTTTTTCACCATAGCCCTCCATCGTCATCCAAATATCAGTTTGCAAATTCCACAAGAACTGTCTTAGCGAAAGGCTTCTTGAGTGGAAAGCTGTGACTCCGTGAGATGATTTCACAGAACACAAAGAAGTTTCTCAGAAAGCTTCTTTCTCTTTGTTTTCGGAGGATATTTCTTTTGGCCCTATAGTCTTCAAAGGGATCTGAAACATCTGTTATCAGATTCCACAGAAAGAAGGCTAGCAAAGAGATCCACGAAATACAGATGTAACTCTGAGAGTGGAAGTCAAACATCACAAAGCAGTTTCTCAAAATGCTTCTTTCCAGTTTTTCTCTTATGATATTTTCTTTTTCACCATAGCCCTCCATGGGCGTCCAAATATACATTTGCGAATTTCACAAGAACAGGCTTAGCGAGCGGCTTCTTGAGGGGAAAGCTGCAACTCTGTGAGATGAATGAACAGAACACTAAGCAGTTTCTCAGAAAGCTTCTTTCCAGATTTCATCGGAGGATATTTCCTCTTTCACCATAGCCCTCTATGGGCTTCCAAATATCACTTTGCATATTGCAGAAGAACTGTCTTAGCGAAAGGCTTCTGGAGGGGAAAGCTGTAACTCTGTGAGATGATTTCACAGAACACAAAGAAGTTTCTCAGAAAGCTTCTTTGTCTTTGTTATCGGAGGATATTTCCTTTGGCCCTCTGGTCTTCAAAGGGATCCGAAATATCTGTTCTCAGATTCCACAGAAATAAGGCTAGCAAAGAGATCTACGAAATACACGCGTAACTCTGTGAGATGAATTCAGAGAACACTAAGCAGTTTCTCAGAAAGCTTCTTTCCAGATTTCATCGGAGGATATTTCCTTTTTCACCATAGCCCTCTATGGGCTTCCAAATATCACTTTGCAAATTCCACAAGAACTGTCTTAGCGAAAGGCTTCTTGAGGGGAAACCTGTAACTCTGTGAGATGATTTCACAGAAAACAAAGAAGTTTCTCAGAAAGCTTTTTTCTCTTTGTTATCGAGGATATTTCCTTCGGCCCTATAGTTTTCAAATGGATCCGAAATATCCCTTCTCAGATTCCACAGAAATAAGGCTAGCAAAGAGATCCACGAAATACAGATGTAACTCTCTGAGTGGAAGTCACACAGCACAAAGCAGTTTCTCAGAAAGCTTCTTTCCAGTTTTTCTCTGAGGATGTTTCTTTTTTCACCATAGCCCTCTAAACGCTTCCAGATATCACTTTGCGAATTCCACAAGAACCGGCTTAGCAAGCGGCTTCTTGAGGGGAAAGCTGTATCTCTGTGACATGAATTCACAGAACACTAAGCAGTTTCCCAGAAAGCTTCTTTCCAGATTTCATCGGAGGATATTTCCTTTTTCACCATAGCCCTCTAGGGGCTTCCAAATATCACTTTGCAAATAACACAAGAACCCTCTTAGCGAAAGGCTTCTTGAAGTGAAAGCTGTAACTATGTGAGATGATTTCACAGAACACAAAGAAGTTTCTCAGAAAGCTTCTTTCTCTTTGTTATCAGAGGTTATTTCCTTTGGCCTTATAGTGTTCAAAGGGATCCGAAATATCTGTTCTCAGATTCCACAGAAATAAGGCTAGCAAAGAGATCCACGAAATACACATGTAACTCTGTGACTCGTAGTCACACATCACCAAGCAGTTTCTCAAAAAGCTTCTTCCCAGTTTTTCTCTGAGGATATTTCCTTTTTCAACATAGCCCTCTATGGGCTTCCAAATATCACATTGCGAATTGCACAAGAACAGGCTTAGCGAGCGGCTTCTTGAGGGGTAAGCTGTAACTCCGTGAGATGAATTCAAGGAACACTAAGCAGTTTCTCAGAAAGCTTATTTCCAGATTTCACCTGAGGATATTTCCTTTTTACCATAGCCCTCTATGGGCTTCCAAATATCACTTTGCCAATTCCACAAAAAATGTCTTAGCGAAAGGCTTCCTCAGGGGAAAGCTGTAACTCTGTGAGATGATTTCACAGAACACAAAGAATTTTCACAGAAAGCTTCTTTCCCTTTGTTATGGGAGGATATTTCCTTTGGCCCTATAGTCTTCAAAGGGATCCGAAATATCTGTTCTCAGATTCCACAGAAATAAGGCTAGCAAAGCGATCCACGAAATACAGATGTAACTCTGTGAGATAAATTAACAGAACACTCAGCAGTTTCTCAGAAAGCTTCTTTCCAGATTTCATGTGAGAATATTTCCTTTTTCACCATAGCCCTCTAGGGGCTTCCAAATATCACTTTGCGAATTCCACATGAACTGTCTTAGCGAAAGGCCTCTTGAGGGGAAAGCTGTAACTCTGTGAGATGATTTCACAGAACACAAAGAAGTTTCTCAGAAAGCTTCTTTCTCTTTGTTATCGGAGGATATTTCCTTTGGCCCTATAGTATTGAAAGGGATCTGAAATATCTGTTCTCAGATTCCACAGAAATAAGGCTAGCAAAGAGATCCACGAAATACAGGTGTAGCTCTGTGAGATGAATTAACAGAACACTCAGCAGTTTCTCAGAAAGCTTCTTTCCAGATTTCATCTGAGGATATTTCCTTTTTCACCATAGCCCTGTATGGGCTTCCAAATATCACTTTGCCAATTCCACAAGAACTGTCTTAGCGAAAGGCTTCTGGAGGGGAAAGCTGTAACTCTGTGAGATAATTTCACAGAACACAAAGAAGTTTCTCAGAAAGCTTCTTTCTCTTTGTTATCAGAGGATATTTCCTATGGCCCTATAGTCTTCAAAGGGATCTGAAATATGTGTTCTCAGATTCCACAGAAATAAGGCTAGCAAAGAGATCCACGAAACACAGATGTAACTCTGTGAGATGAATTAACAGAACACTCAGGAGTTTCTCAGAAAGCTCCTTTCCAGATTTCATCTGAGGATATTTCCTTTTTCACCATAGCCCTCTATGGACTTCCAAATATCACTTTGCCAATTCCACAAGAACTGTCTTAGCGAAAGGCTTCTTGAGGGGAAAGCTGTTACTCTGTGCGATGAATTCACAGAACACTAAGCAGCTTCTCAGAAAGCTTCCTTCCAGTTATCATCGGAGGATATATTCTTTTTCACCATAGCCCTCTCCGGGCTTCCAAATATCACTTTGCCAATTCCACAATAACTGTCTTAGCGCAAGGCTTCTTGAAGGAAAAGCTCTAAATCTGTGAGATGATTTCCCAGAAAACAAAGAAGTTTCTCAGAAAGCTTCTTTCTCTTTGTTATCCGAGGATATTTACTTTGGCCCTATAGGCTTCAAAGAGATTCGAAATATCTGTTCTCAGATTCCACAGAAATAAGGCTAGCGAAGTGATCCACGAAATACAGATGTAACTCTGTGAGATGAATTAACAGAACAGTGAGCAGTTTCTCAGAAAGCTTCTTTCCAGATTTGTTCCGAGGATATTTCCTTTTTCACCGTAGCCCTCTAAGGGCTTCCAAATATCACTTTGCCAATACCACAAGACCTGTCCTAGCGAAAGGCTTCTTGAGGGGAAAGCTGTAACTCTGTGAGTGATTTCACAGAACACAAAGAAGTTTCTCAGAAAGCTTCTTCCTCTTTGTTATCGGAGGATATTTCCTTTGGCCCTATAGTCGTCAAAGGGATCCGAAATATCTGTTCTCAGATTCCACAAAAATAAGGCTAACAAAGAGATCCACGAAATACAGATGTAACTCTGTGAGATGAATTAACAGAACACTCAGCAGTTTCTCAGAAAGCTTCTTTCCAGATTTCATCTGAGGATATTTCCTTTTTCACCATAGCCCTCTATGGGCTTCCAAATATCACTTTGCCAATTCCACAAGAACTGTCTTAGCGAATGGCTTCTGGAGGGGAAAGCTGTAACTCTGTGAGATGATTTCACAGAACACAAAGAAGTTTCTCAGAAAGCTTCTTTCTCTTTGTTAACGGAGGATATTTCCTTTGGCCCTATAGTCTTCAAAGGGATCCGAAATATCTGTTCTCAGAGTCCACAGAAATAAGGCTAGCAAAGAGATCCACGAAATACAGATGAAACTCTGTGAGATGAATTAAGGGAACACTCAGCAGTTTTTCAGAAAGCTTCTTCCAGATTTCATCTGAGGATATTTCCTTTTTCACCATAACGCTTTATGGGCTTCCAAATATCACTTTGCCAATTCCACAAGAACTGGCTTAGCGATAGGCCTCCTGAGGGGAAAGTGTAACTCTGTGAGATGATTTCACAGAACACAAAGAAGTTTCTCAGAAAGCTTCTTTCTCTTTGTTATCGGAGGATATTTCTTTTGGCCCTGTAGTCTTCAAAGGGATCCGAGATATCTGTTCTCTGATTCCACAGAAATAAGGCTAGCAAAGAGATCCACGAAATACAGATGGAACTCTGGGAGATGAACTAACAGAACACTCAGCAGTTTCTCAGAAAGCTTCTTTCCAGATTTCATCTCAGGATATTTCCTTTTTCACCATAGCCCTCTATGGGCTTCCAAATATCACTTTGCCAATTCCACAAGAACTGTCTTAGCGAAAGGCTTCTTGAGGGTAAATCTGTAACTTTGTGAGATCGTTTCACAGACCACAAAGAAGTTTCTCAGAAGGCTTCTTTCTCTTTGTTATCGGAGGATATTTCCTTTGGCCCTAGAGTCTTCAAAGGGATCCGAAATATCTGTTCTCAGATTCCACGGAAAAAAGCTAGCAAAGAGATCCACGAAATACAGATGTAACTCTGTGAGATGAATTAACAGAACACTCAGCAGTTTCTCAGAAAGCTTCCTTCCAGATTTCATCTGAGGATATTTCCTTTTTCACCATAGCCCTCTATGGGCTTCCAAATATCTCTTTGCCAATTCCACAAGAACTGTCTTAGTGAAAGGCTTCTTGAGGGGAAAGCAGTAACTCTGTGAGTTGATTTCAGAGAACACAAAGAAGTTTCTCAGAAAGCTTCTTTCTCTTTGTTATCGGAGGATATTTCCTTTGGCCCTATACTCTTCAAAGGGATCCGAAAAATCTGTTCTCAGTTTCCACAGAAATAAGGCTGGCAAAGAGATCCATGAAATACAGATGTCACTCTGTGAGATGAATTAACAGAACCCTCAGCAGTTTCTCAGGAAGCTTCCTTCCAGATTTCATCTGAGGATATTTCCTTTTTCACCATAGCAGTCTAAGGGATTCCAATTATCACCTTGCCAATTCTACAAGAACTGTCTTAGCGAAAGGTTTCTTGAGGAGAAAGCAGTAACTCTGTGAGTTGGTTTCACAGAACACAAGGAAGTTTCACAGAACACAAAGAAGTTTCTCAGAAAGCTTCTTTCTCTTTGTTATCGGAGGATATTCGCTTTGACCCTATAGTCTTCAAAGGGATCCGAAATATCTGTTCTCAGGTTCCACAGAAATAAAGCTAGCAAAGAGATCCACGAAATACAGATGTAACTCTGTGAGATGAATTAACAGAACACTCAGCAGTTTGTCAGAAAGCTTGTTTCCTGATTTCATCTGAGGATAATTCCTTTTTCACCATAGCCCTCTATGGGCTTCCAAATATCACTTTGCCAACTCCACAAGAACTGTCTTAGCAAAAGGCTTCTTGAGGGGAAAGCAGTAACTCTGTGAGATGATTTCACAGAACACAAACAAGTTTCTCAGGAAGCTTCTTTCTCTTTGTTATCGGAGGATATTTCCTTTGGCCCTATAGTCTTCAAAGGGATCCGAAATATCTCTTCTCAGATTCCACAGAAATTAAGCTACCAAAGAGATCCACGAAATACAGATGAAACTCTGGGAGATGAATTAACAGAACACTCAGCAGTTTCTCAGAAAGCTTCTTTCCAGATTTCATCTGAGGATATTTCCTTTTTCTCCATAGCCCTCTATGGGCTTCCAAATATCACTCTGCCAATTCCACAAGAACTGTCTTAGCGAAAGGCTTCTTGAGAGGAAAGCAGTAACTCTGTGAGTTGATTTCACAGAACACAAAGAAGTTTCTCAGAAAGCTTCTTTCTCTTTGTTATCGGAGGATATTTCCTTTGGCCCTATAGTCTTCAAAGGGATCCGAAATATCTCTTCTCAGATTCCACAGAAATAAGGCTAGCAAAGAGATCCACCAAATACAGATGTAACTCTGTGAGTGGAAGTCACACATCACAAAGCAGGTTCTCAGAAATCTTCTTTCCACTTTTTCTCTGAGGATATTTTCTTTTTCACCATAGCCCTGTATGGGCTTCCAAATATCACTTTGCGAATTCCACCATAACACGCTTAGCGAGCGGCTTCTTGCGGGGAAATTTGTAACTCTCTGAGATGAATTAACAGAACACTAAGCAGTTTCTGAGAAAGCGTCCTTCCAGATTTCATCGGAGGATATTTCCTTTTTCACCAGAGCCCTCTATGGGCGTCCAAATATCACTTTGCAAATTACACAACAACTGTCTTAGCGAAAGACTTCTTGAGGGGAAAGCTGTAACTCTGTGAGGTGATGTCACAGACCACAAAGAAGTTTCTCAGAAAGCTTCTTTCTCTTTGTTATCGGAGGATATTTCCTTTGGCCCTAGAGTCTTCAAGGGTATCCGAAATATTTGTTCTCAGATTCCACAGAAATAAGGCTAGCAAAGAGATCCACGAAATACCGATGTAACTCTGTGAGTGTAAGTCACACATCACAAGCAGTTTCTCAGAAAGCTTCTTTCCAGTTTTTCCCCGAGGACATTTTCCTTTTCACCATAGCCCTCTATGGGCTTCCAAAATATCACTTTGCGAATTCCACAAGAACAGGCTTTGTGAGCAGCTTCTTGGGGGGAAAGCTGTAACTCTGTGAGATGAATTAAAAGAACACTAAGCAGTTTCTCAGAAAGCTTCTTTCCAGGTTTCATCGGATGATATTTCGTTTCTCACAATAGCCCTCTATGGGCTTCCACATATCACTTTGCAAATTACCCAAGAACTGTCTTAGCGGAAGTCTTCTTGAGGGGAAGCTGTAACTCTGTGAGATGATTTCACAGAACACAAAGAAGGTTCTCAGAAAGCTTCTTTCTCTTTGTTATCGGAGGATATTTCCTTTGGCCCTAGAGTCTTCAAAGGGATCCGAAATATCTGTTCTCAGATTCCACAGAAATAAGGCTAGCAAAGGGATCCACGAAATACAGTTGTAGCTCTGTGAGTGGAAGTCACACATCAAAAAGCAGTTTCTCAGAATGCTTCTTTCCAGTTTTTCTATGAGGATATTTTCTTTTTCACAATAGCCCTCTATGGGCTTCCAAATATCACTTTCCGAATTCCACAAGAACAGACTTAGTGACCGGCTTCTTGAGGGGAAAGCTGTAACTCTGTGAGATGAATTAACAGAACACTAAGCAGTTTCTCAGATAGCTTCTCTCCAGATTTCATCGGAGGGTATTTCCTTTTTCACGAGTGCCCTCTATGGGCTTCCAAATATCACTTTCCAAATTCCACAAGAACTGTCTTAGCGAAAGCCTTCTTGAGAGGAAACCCGTATCTCTGAGATGATTTCACAGAACACAAAGAAGTTTCTCAGAAAGCTTCTTTCCAGATTTCATCGGATAATACTTCGTTTTTCACCAGAGCCCTCTATCGGCTTCCAAATATCACTTTGGAAATTTCACAAGAACTGTCTTAACGAAAGGTTTCTTGAGGGGAAAGCCGCAACTCTGTGAGATGATTTCACAGAACACAAAGGAGTTTCTCAGAAGGCTTCTTTCTCTTTTTTATCAGAGTATATTTCCTTTGGCCCTAGAGTTTTTAAAGGGATCCGAAATATCTGTTTTCAGATTCCACAGCAATAAGGTTAGCAAAGAGATCCACGAAATACAGATGTAACTCTGTGAGTGGAAGTCACACATCACAAAGCAGTTTCTCGGAAAGCTTCTTTCCAGGTTTTCTCTGAGAATATTTTCTTTTTCACCATAGCCCTCTATGGCCAAACAAATATCACTTTGGTTATTCCACAAGACTAGGCTAAGCGAGCGGCTTCTTGAGGGGAAAGCTGTAAATGTGTGAGATGAATTAACAGAACACTAAGCAGTTTCTCAGAAAGCTTGTTTCCAGATTTCATCGGAGGATATTTCCTTTTACACT